>NC_138576.1:10866153-11120008 GCF_964289735.1 Phaethon aethereus
GGCATCATTAAACACAGAACACGGTGTCATGTCCTCAAAACCACCTTACAACATTATCTAGACCCATTTGCTAAAGACATCTCATTTTTCATCCGTGTGATGGGTTATCTGCCAGCATAGGCTGTTGCTGTGTGTAACAATCTTGTCCGGGAAACTTGTTCCAGAGTCATCTGTCTTTCTTGTCTTGGCTATGAGTGACAGAGCCATGGCCCCACTGTTCCTGTAATATGAAAAAAAAGCAAATGAGTTCTTAAGAGGCTCCTGAGGGCTAACCCTCACTTCCTCCCTCAGGGGCTGTTACGGCAAACCCTGACCTCACTGGAGTTGTTTTTATTTGTTCAGCGGTGCCGCCAAGAGGCAAGGGTAGTGCCACACAATGCAGGATGCTCAAACGGGAAGGAGAAGTGTGTGGTCCAGGGGTCTGGACCAAGGTCTCAGGGGAATTAGTTTCAGTTCTTTGTTACAAAGACATCCTGTTTAGGCCGAAGACAGCTCGCTTCTGGTTTTCAGGACCATGTTCCATTCCTGATCTGTAAAAGAAGAGTGCTGGCATGCCCCCACCACATAGAGATGCAGAGAGAGTGAATTCTGAAAAGTTGTGAGATCTTTGGGGGCTATCCAAACGTTGCAGTCTGTTGACAATAAGCATTGTTTTAGTTGCCCTTGAGAGGTGGTGGGAGATGTAACCCAGCCTGTCGTATCCCTTATTCTCATGGAGGAACTTATTCAGTCTGCCAGTCATTTAGCTGTTGGCAGCAGAGCACCTTTGCTTGCCACTGTCATGGTGGTGTGGTGCACTGCCAGGCGGATGGTACTGATGGATGGGATGAAGGATGCCACGGTATCCTTAAACCCTGCAGACAAATGGACAACTTGGCAAAGGACAGTGTCCTTTCTGCTCTCTGCTTATCTGTTCTTCCTGGGAGGGACTGGTACCCAGGACCCCTCACAGGGACCATTTCCAAAAGGTGACATGGAGAAGACTGAATCAAGTTTGTCTCTGTACACAGTCCTATGGCAGCATCTCATCAACCTTTGCTCCTTCAGAGACCACCACATGACTTTATTCTCTGACCAAAGCATGTCATAAGCTCCTTCCATTTCAGGCTATGCCTTTGCAGAGCTCTAGCCCAACCCTCGCATTATTTCAAGAACTTTGAACTGAAAATTGGATGCAGAATAAATAACAATTCCAGGGCACCACACAGAGCAAAGGAAGACTAAGGCCAAGTGTTGTGTAGTATGGGTACAGTCCTGCCCCAGCGCTCTTCAGCAGGGGAGGTGTGTGTGCCTCCTGTGCTCATTGCACCTCTGCTGTGGAATTCTGCCAGCCATGGGAAGGTGGGCAGCCTCAAAACCCTTCCCTTCCTCGGACACACCACAGGCAGGTAGCAGTGTCCTCCCTTGGGGATGCAAAGGAGGGCAAATAGAGACAGGACTGAGGC
Organism: Phaethon aethereus; assembly: GCF_964289735.1. Lineage (NCBI taxonomy): Eukaryota > Metazoa > Chordata > Aves > Phaethontiformes > Phaethontidae > Phaethon > Phaethon aethereus. The sequence continues at coordinate 10,867,599 of NC_138576.1, forward strand.
CAAGGACTGGGTGGGCAGCACAGAGAGGCTCGGTGAGCGGCACAAGGCAGCCCCATGAATCAGCACCGGGCATTTTGGCCATATTTGTATTTTTACAACCACACTGATCCTGTGGTGTTGGTTCTCTGTGCTATCTATGTGACATGTGAAAGGTCTCCTGTACCATTTCTCCTTATGAATCCAGATCCTGAAATGTCCTGGGTCTGTGTTTCCTGTCTGAAATTATCATTATTTCCTCCAACATTGCCACAGCCACTGTAACACCGGGGAGTGGAAGCCTAAAACATTGTGCAGTTATTTGTAATTGCTACTCCTCTGCTGTCACCAGCACAATTTCATCACTTTTCCACTGGTCCCTCCCACTGACACAGATTAGTGACATAATTTCTGCTCCCCCCGTGTATTCAAAAAGATCTCCCTTACCAAACCTCAGTTAATTCCTCACATCTCTCCAGCTTACTAGATGTCTTAATTTCACCAGATTCTCCACTGATGTAAAATGGTGTCACTTTAATATACTTTGAGTCCATTTAGGGTTTGTGAGCCAGCAGACTGGCCCAGAGGGTCAAGTTGCCTACCTAAGCTCACACCGTGAGTCGACAGCAGCTAATCCTGAAGAGAGCTCTCCTTGGGCTAATAGAGCACTGTCCACTTGCTGCTTTTTGTCCCTGGAGGGGCCTGAGGTCTCACCTTGTCCGGGACTTGAGAGCCTGAGACATTTACCAGCATTTCTACCCGTAGTCTGTGTTCCCTGATCCATTTTGCCTGCCGCGTCCCTTGCAGCACATGGATCTTCAGCGTCTCTAACCCGGCCAGCCCCGAGGGGGCCGGCTGGCAGCAGCCCCCCGTTGGGTGGCTAGGCAGGAGCGAGCGGCAGGGTCTGCAGTGAACCAGCTGGGTGGATCTGCGGGCTCGTGTCGCTTGTCAAGTCATTCTCCGGGGATATGAGATGCTAGTTGGAGTCCTTGCTGAGATCATCCATCTGCCATCTCTGAAGAGTGCTGTGGGAATAACAAGTGTCGCTCTGGGTGAGCTGATCTCCGAGAGATTTTTTGCCAATGGGAGGGGAATGATTTTGGCTATGGTTTTAGAGTATTATCATGACTGTTAAGTAACACCAGCGCTGAGCTGGATTTCGTGCATGAGCCAGAACACTTGTAAAAACCACTTATTTCTTCCTCTTTTAGTCACGTGTTCATGAATTGCTTGCGTTTATCAGGTTTCTGCGATTCGGCGCCCGGTCTCGCTGTGCTCCACCGAGGGCTCGCGGTGCTTCCCCCGCTGAACCCGTCTGTTCGGTGCGACAGCCAGCGCTTGTGTGCCCCGCGCTCCGTGCCCAGCCCCTGAAATTACTTCTGTTGCAAAAGCTTGTATGCTGAGAAGTCAGGCCAGTTAGTGATAAAAACATAAATAGGAATCCAATTAAAAAAAACAGAGAACTATGTCAGATATTTTTCTGCTTGCAGCAGGAAGAAGCCCCTTGGCAGCCGCCACTGCAGCGCAGCAGTGCCTCGCTTAGGAGGGAGAGTTCTGTGTCTCCGGTGCTCCCTGGTGTGGCTGTTCCTACAGCCTGACCTCCAGCAGCATCTGCTACATCAGAAGTGGAATGGCTTCCTGCAATAGGCGTATCCGTGGCCTGGGGAATATTTCACCCAGAGCAATTTTATCTTACCTCTGTTACAAAAAAACCCCAACACAACAAACCTCTAGGCAGGAAAGCTCTGCTTTCTTTTTATGGAAGAGGTTTTGATCTTGCGATCAGCAGGAGGGGCAGCAGCCGGAGCGCAGGGCTGCGTCTGCCACAGCGGTATCATTTAGCTCCGACAATGTGGCGCTGTCTCCTTCTCTATTTTACTTCCCTTGGAGTCACCTCTGTGCCACGGTGAGAGGTTTGTCTTACCCACGGCGCAGCCGAGAGAAAAAAGTGACCTCTGGGAACAGCAGGATGTGGGGGAGGGAACACAGTGGGGAGTGAGGCTCGGTCGCATATTCCCTCCCCGGGCTGTGTTGTGGAGCCCTGGAGCCCCTGCGCTTTTGAAGCCGTCTGCCTCTGAGTGCAGCTCCTGCTCGGCTGCTGCTGGGATCTGCTCGCTGCCTCCGCAGTCGGCCCTTCTCCGGCTTTTCGTGAGCTCTCTAAGTGTGGTGCGACAGGTACGTCAGGCAAAATTTTAGACTGGAACATCACCTGTAGTTTGCTAGAGGTTTTCTGTAGGTTGGGGTGGGACTGTGCAGGTACCAGGCAAAAAAATGAAGGGTACCCTTCAGACAGAGTTTTACACAGAGCCTCTGGGATTAGGGAGGCCAGAAGTTTTTTGCTGCAAACATCCTCTCTTGGTGCACTATCCATTTGAGGCTCTCCTGTTCACAGGCAGAGAAAGACTAGAGTTGAGCCCACAGCCTGGATTCTTGTACCTGTTCTGCTTTTGGATGTGGTGAGGAGGGAGTTCATGTGATGCAGCAACACAGGGGAAATTGTCTCCTCCTGAGGAGCACAATGTGAGGCCGGGAGGCTGTCAAACATAGGCGGCAGGAGACGCTGCTGGATATGATGGCATTCTGTTTGCAAGGACGTAAAGATTAGGTAGCTCAAAATTAAACCTTTGCAAAGTAGATGCGGAACAGTCAGGCTGCCTGTCCTTGGGTAGGCACCCAGCAGTTGCAGGTCCTGCTGATTTGACTTTACCAACACCAGCAGTGACAGGGCAAGGGGCAACAGTTTTAAACTGAAAGAGGGTAGGTTTAGATTGGACATAAGGTGGAATTTTTTTACAATAAGCAAGGTGGGACACTGGAATAGGTTGCCCAGAGAAACTGTGGGTGCCTCATCACTGGAAGTATTCAAGATCAGGCTGGACGGGGCTTTGAGCAACCTGATCTAGCGAAAGGTGGCAGGGGAGTTGGACTAGGTGATCTTCAAAGGTCTCTTCCAATCTAAACCATTCTGTGACTCTATGGTTCTATGATTTAGATGTGTGAGTGCCCAACATTTCTGGAAATGAGGCATCAAATATTCACATGTTCAGTGCTTTTCCAGAAATTATTCAAATATGTCTAACAAGCTACACTGGTATTTTCATGTGTGTGTTTGGCATTTTTCACCATTTCAGTGTTGAAGAAACCAATCACTTCTCCAGAACAGTTGCTGTTTGCATTTGTCACTTTTACTTGCTAGTTGTAAGAATTCTTACCATGGCGTTGGATACTTTCAGTGCCATCAGTTGCCTATTTGTGAAGCCGTCTTTTTTGGGGGTTTGGTCCTGAATCTGTTGAGCATGTGGCAGATAACATGCTCACTAGCTAGTTTTTTTCACACCCTGTTTGTTTCAGCTTGGTTGACTTTGATTGTGAAGCTGCTCAGGACATTTTGTGAAGAATGTCTCATAAAGGGACAATGTTGGCGGGTTGATTTTGTTACAGTTGTCATATTTATATTCTTGTCATGTCACACATTTTATTGATGAGTTATACTGCATGAAGACATCACTTTACAGGCATGCAACACAGTGCTTGCCCAAGAATTTTCTGTCTTTGGAGCTGTAGACCTGTAATAATTATTAGTGTAAGAGAATGGATTTTTTTTTTCTTAGAGTATAATTTTTTATAGTCAAAACATAATGCTAGGGCCTATTCCTGCAAGTAACTCCTTTAGCTTGGATAGTAACCTTAAAGGAAATAGATCAAGGAATAATGTCTGTCAGAGTTCAAGTCCAAACTGCTAATCCTAATTTTTTTCCTGATAAAGCTCCCTTTATCCAGAAAGATTTTACAATTTAACACAAATTTTATCTTTTATTGAAAACTGAACAGTAAGCATCCTTGTTTATTTCTGGTGGTCAGCAGTTACAGCTGGTTATCATTTGTAATCAGCTTCAACCTCTTCTCTTTCTCTTCCTTTGCTATCTTGCTTAATTTCGTTCTCTTTTTTCCTTACCCTTCCTTCTGCATTTTCCCACGTTCTCATTGCAGCTTCATGTTTCTCCTTCAGTTACAGCCTGTGGCCTTTTTCAAAAGCATAATTTGACCAACAATCGTAATCTTTAGAGTTAAAGCAGAAAAAGAAGAGTCTGGAATTTATGTCTGGAGGGTAAGAGGTACATGATGCAGATGGGGGGAGAAGAGGGCTGAAGATGGTGAGGAGACCTAATTGTCAGTCTGGAGGATGAAGCAATACTGCAGATGCTAGAGACAGAGCAAGGAAGTGCCTGGCCAGAAATTTGGGGAAATGGATTGAGGAAGGATGAAAAAGGGAAATAGGATGATACTAGGCAGAAATTGCAAGGACTAGGCACAGAGAAAATAGAAGGTGCTCCAGAAGAGGGAAGCAGAGCAAAAATCAATGTTTCTCTCCTTTCATCAGTTTGAAATCAAGTCCTACCAAACTTACAAATAAAAAGAATTTGGGGCATAATAAAAGCTTGTATACACCAAGCCCTGTCACTGCTATCATCATGCTTGCCTTGTAGCTCTTTTACTAATCCATAAACTGAACAGCAAGACAGAATACTTTCCTCTTTTTCTCACCAAAGCCATTGAGGAGAACCAAAAAGAGAGTGTTCTGGTTTCGTTCCTCCTTGCTTGAGGCATAGAATCATAGAATAGTTTGAGTTGGAAGGGACCTTCAAAGATCCAACCCCCCGCAGTGAGCAAGGACATCTTTAACTAGACCAGGTTGCTCAGAGCCCCATCCAACCTGACCTGGAATGTTTCCAGGGACGGGGCATCTACCACCTCTCTGGGCAACCTGGGCCAGTGCCTCACCACCCTCATCATAAAAAAATTTTTCCTTATATCTAGTCTGAATCCACCCTCTTTTAGTTTAAAGCCATGACCCCTTGTCCTGTTGCAACAGGCCCTGCTCAAAAGTCTGTCCCCATCTTTCTTAGAAGCCCCCTTGAAGTACTGGCAGGCTGCAATAAGGTCTCCCCAGAGACTTCTCTTCTCCACGCTGAACAATCCCAACTCTCTCAGCCTGTCCTCACAGGAGAGGTGTTCCATACCGCTGATCATTTTTGTGGCCTCATCTGGAGCTGCTCCAGCAGGTCTGTGTCTCTCCTGTGCTGAGGGCTCCAGAGCTGGATGCAGGACTCCAGGTGAGGTCTCATCAGAATGGAGTAGAGGGGCAGAATCAACTCCCTCAACCTGCTGGCCACGCTGCTTTGGATGCAGCCCAGCTCAGGTTGGCCTTCTGAGCTGTGAGTGCACATTGCCAGCTCAAGTCCAGCTTTTCATCCACCAGTACCCCCAAGACCTTCTCAGCAGGGCTGCTCTTAATCCCTTCATCCCCCAGCCTGTACTGATATGGGGGGGTTGACCCGACCCAGGTGCAGGACCCTGCACTTGGCCTTGTTGAACCTCATGAGGTTCACATGGGCCCATTCCTGGAGCTTGTCTTAAGCATCTGAGTGCCTAAGTTAATGCAGAGATACCTCAGGCTCGCTCTCTACAGAGAAGCAGGTACCTGCAGTGCTGCTTAAGATCCCTGTCCACAGGAGCTGGAGGATAGGAGCTTTCATTGTCCTGGTCTTGCTTTGGAAGAAAACGGTGGGAAGTCTCAGGATTGCCATGTCAGTCCTTGAATAAGATATCATTATTAACCAAGCCAGTAGGCTCATAAAAAGAAAGCAGCAGCATGGTTCTGGTAAGACTTTAGTAATGAATGCTCTTTTAATTACTTACAGATTATACCTGATCATCTGCCTGCCTTAAACTTTACCAAACATCAAGGCAATGCTCAGCAGCCCATGCTTCTTTGTGTTGTACTTTTCTAACTTTTCTAATTTCTAAACTATCTCTATTGTTACCCCTCTGTAACCTCCCTGAAGTTCTAAAATGCATTGAGTAGTTACATCCAGGGTGCAGAAAGATGCCTGTCTAATTTTTTCCAAAACACGTTAGTGTGTGTTTTCTGGTACTGCATATTTGAAAATGTGCCTCATTAACATGAGTATTAGGATAAGAACTATTTCACTGTTGCCAGAAACCCTGAAAGTACCATTCTGCTGCTTTGCAGATGAAACCCATAACGCTAGTGAGTATTTTTGGCTTTTTCACATCATTACTGGCAACTTTGTTATGACTGTCTTGTTCTGGACCAGTGTTCTTGCTCTGGTTTAATTTAGTCATGATTATATTTAGAAACTTGTCTTTTATTGTCCTTAACTTGTTTCAGCAAGTCTCACATTCTGGTTTAGTCTAAAAAATGAAAGGAAAACAATAAAGAAATTTCCTTTATGAGAATTCTTTTTCTTTGCAGTCTACTCTGTAACCCTTGTTCCCTTGCCAGGCATATGAGCGCCTGTGTGCTTTATTAGTTATTTAGTTGAAAACTTTTTAGGAAACGTTTCTCCGTTACAATTATTGCTAATGAGCTGTATACTAAAGAAAAGTTGGCTGTCTATGGTCTTGCCATCTGTTTTCAAATTGTGTTGAAAAAGGATAAAATCAGAAAGCTTAAGGGCAGACTATAAAAACAGCTTAGCTTCTTTTAGGAAGAACAAGTACTTCAGAGTGCTGAGCCCTTCAGAAAAATCTCTCCACAAAAGCAGGTGCCTAGATGGGAGCTGAACTCTAGAAAGTCTTTTCCTTCAGGCTTTCTTCCCATCTGTTGCTCTGCTGGAACAATAGTCCAAGGCTGGCCTAATCTGGAGGCTGCAGGAGGAGAATCTTTGCCTGCAATTGAATGCTCTTCTTCCACATGATTTCTAATAGGAGACTTATTCCATCAATTATGCATTATCTTATTTCGGGATATGTCAGGGCTGTTTAAAACACTGTAAGTTACTGCGATGTCCACAAGAAGATGATTACTGTGTGAGGTAAAATATCCCTGTGGCCAGCACTTGTCACGGTTGCTTAATGCTTAGCAGTCAGGCTGTGCTGAGCTGACGGGCTTAGAATTTCTATTCAGCATCCCTCGCCCCAAGCGGATGAGAATGACCCCTTTTGTCCTGTTGGTTATTATCAGGCAGCTTTGAAAAATGAGCACTGTTGAATGACAAGAAAGCAGCAGATGACATTTTGTTTTCTGTGTGAACTAGTGTATAGGTTCTTTGTTTTTCAGCAATGGTTTTCAAGAAGATGTGCTAATATTGCTGCTGTTTTAGCAGTAGTTCTTTTGTTCAAGCCTAAACATAGATTTGTGGGATCTGGGCTGTTCATTTATATTAGTGAGCTCTTTCCCTGTAAAATTCCATGGACACCTAAAATATAAATACATATATTCTGAATATTCTGAATATTTATATTACTGTACCATTTCTTTCCTGGAGCATATTCTTACTTCTATAAAAAAGAGATGGTCATATTTTCAGAATAATAAATTCTAAAAATTTTCGCCTATGTGCTGAGGTTACACTTACTCTGAATAATTACAGTCATTATTTTAACCCATTAGTGAGCGTGGGTTAGGGACTCCTGTCTGTATTGAGCACACTAGACATGGTCTTTGATTTAACCTGTGTGTCACCGAGCGTTAGGTCTGGAGGTCCAATATGTCAAAATACAGCTATCACACACGCAGGTCTGGAAACCTTCTGACTTTGGACTGTCTTAGTCATGCCTGTCGCTGTTTTCTACAGCTGACGAGCAAGCTTTTCTGTATTATTGATGTGCCAGTGAGACACAGAGGTTGCCAAACAAGTGACCTACATTGTGTCGATAAACAGTATGCGAACTGCACTCAGAAAATGGGTTGGGTTTGAAGGTGAGTGACTTCTGCATACAGAGTTTTGTTGACATTTTCACAGGTGATTTGAGAATCATTTTGGGAGCAAGGAATCTCAGTGGGATTTTCAAGCGCACCAGCAGCCTGACTACGTGGATTCATCATAGTTGAGTCATCGTAGTGATCAAAACACCTTGGTTTTTGATCATCCAGTTTTGGTCTATGTCAGTTAGGAGGCCAGTCTTTATTTACAGTCACTTAGGAGTCAGTTTGGCTCCTTTTGGACTCGGAGCAAAAGACAGCAGTGTTACTGGAGTCATTCTCACAGTGCTTTGTGTATAGAAGTCAGTGAGTTCAACTGGTTAGATAAGTATGGTTTGAGAAATTTCTTCAGCTGAACAAAGGGTACATCATCTTTAGGGCTGGTTTGGTTTGTGTTAAGATTTTTAAAATTCACTGGAGTGGTGCTCCAAGGTTCACTTGTTTCAGCAACAAAGAATCAGCGATGACACGGGTCATCTTCTGCCAGCTGGATGCAGGTAGTTTCAAAATGTCAGATGCCAAGGTTGTGAGTGTGACGTATGAAGAAGGTGCTGAAGAAGTGCAGGTCTTGAGTACAGTAATACTTGGAGAGACTAAATGTTCCTTCATTTCTGTCTTCAGAAAATTCTCTGCATCCCTGCAGCAGCTTACTGCACCCTGGCACATCATGATCGTTGAATTAGCTATCCTTGGAGCTTCTCCTCTGCATGCCTACCAGCATGTGGCTTCATGATTGGCTCAGTTCCAACTAAGTCCCTGGTCCCCTGCTTATTAGGAAGTGGCAGGAATATATAAAGGGGGGATGAGTGGGCAGGCAGACACACACTCAGGCCAGCTGAAGCCGATTGAGAAACCAGAACCTCAGACAGGCTCCAAAACTTTTTACTTACCCTTTCACATCCATTAACCTCTGCTCAGCAGTGCACAGCCTGGACTGGCACAGCTAAATACAGAACCGTGGGAATCCTGTTTCCCAGTTAGAGACTGACCTCAACAGAGTCCCTCTATGGATATGCTGGAATTACTTGGCAGTCTGACTGTGGCCTCCTTAGAAGGCCAGTGAGGGGAAACAACCTGAAGGCAGAAAAACAACTTCTTCATGTTCCTACTAGTAGCAGTCGAGCCCTGTGGGTTTGGCCCCATGCACTGTAACTGCCAATGGAGTCCCCTGGCAAAACAGAAAGCGAGCCAGTGTAAGTGGGCTAGTTTGATGGCTAGACTAAACAGAGAGCTATTACCAGGACCTTTCAGTTCAATTAATTTTGTTTTACATAGCTGTTCCTTATGACACTCTGTATGGTTCTCTTCCCTTTCCTCAGTATTTCCCAGCGTTCTGGTACTCTTTGCTGCAAATACTTTAACTAACTATTAGTAAACTCCTTGTTAACTTCACTGGAGTGGAGAGCTGTTGCTTGGAAATATAGTGGCTCATGTGTACAAGTACCTGCGGCATAACAGGCTCTTACGCATCAGGAGAGCTGTTGTAGCTCCCTGGACAGACAAGGGATCTTGTCAAAGACTTTGGCATTTTGTAGGTTGGCAAATCCTCATCTATATTGTCATCCGCTTCTCAAAGAATACTTTGCAAGGTGTGAATTGTGCAAATACAGGTTGCTTCTTCCCCAGTAGGTTGGATTTATTTGTGTCTACTAATTCTATTTTTAATCAGTTTGTCATCTCTGAAAGACTCAGTCTTACTGTTCTTCTGTTTCTGTTGTTAAATATGATGGTTCTCATTTTTTACCTTTACCGTTGATACTTAGGTTCATTTGAGTGTTAGATTTCTTAACACGGTTAATAAAGCAATGAATTTGAGTTCATGTAGAAATCCTGTGAGAAAGCTGTCTGGCTTGTACATACTATAACTTTAGATTTTTGTCAGGTTTTGGAAGAAGGCTCTTTTACAAATGCTTCAGTTTGAGACAGTTCCTTGGAGCTGACCTTTCAAAAGTAGCTCAAATTCAGAAGTCACTCGAGGCATATCCATAACGAATACAAATGTGAAAAAACGGAAGCCATGGAAGTTTCTCCAGTTTTAAAAAGAAGGTTTGTATCATAAATAGCTTAACAAATTAGTCTCTGAGAACTGCAGGTACCTTTAGTGTGTTGAATAGGGTCAGTTTCCAAACAAGGCCGTATTTAAGTTCTGCATGGGGTTTGCTCTTCAGCCTCTGAAGTGCAGCATTTCCTATTGCTAAGAGACGGAAGTGCTGGTCGCAAGGTAATATCATCCATGAGTTCTATTTTGGTGATCATAACCTTGTGAAAATAACTAGAAGTAACTGGACTCCACTCTTGCATGTGCAGCTGTAATCGGAAGAGGATTTTACAAGATTCTTTAATGTAGTTGGAATGTACGTGTAATCTTTTGACCTTGTTCTTAGTTTTTGATGACTATGGCATGTTAAGTGCTGATAATTGGGTTTGCTGTAGGCTGAAACCTGACCTGCTCTCTGCAAAGGAGAATATCAGATCTTGTAAGAGGCGCTCAAAGGGGCTACCTTAGAAATTGCAAGGCCATGACTGCGAAGAGTAAGGATCTCTGAAATATGGCAATTTCTTAGGAAGGACATGCTATCCTAAGGAATGCTTCTCTTTCAGCTTAGTTTGAATTGGACTTTTCATCCAAAGATTTTTGTCCTGTTCTCTAAATTTTCTTTTTTATGCCATCTGGTTTGCCTCATAACTCAAGCTGCCCTACTGTGAAAGCTGCCTTGTAGCTTCAGCTAGTGGAACGTGACTCCTAGGCATGAGAGCAAGAGGCACATGCTTTTCACTTTGCTCTTGGAAGAGGATTCAGGTCTCCTTGTTTAAGCCATGTGCAAATGAGGCCTGTAATCCAAACTAATTTTTAGCTTCCTTCTGCAGCCAAGGGTAGAGGAGGAGATCTTCAAAGATTTATTGCATCCAAATATCAGTGTTCAAAGTAGATGGGATTAATTGTCCTATGGAGATGCCTGTCTCTTTCCACTGAGTTGAGAAGAAGCCTAAAAATTAACTTTGTCTCACTGTCAAATTTTTAGAAAACTAAATTTAGAGGAAGTTAATCCTGTCCTTGGTTCAAGAAAGTACTGAGTATCATTTGTAAATTCTGCAAATAACAGTCTGTCCAACGAAGTAACTCCCAGCCCTTGCTTCAGATTAAGGGGATGTAGTCTTCATTTCATGTCTCCTCTGGGGAGGATGAGAGGAGTGTCTAACACCTTTATGGAAGGAGTATGCAGCAGTCAAAACCGGCAGCAAGCACTGGCAAGGAAATGGAGCCAAAGAGATGTTAAAAAACCTGTCCAAAGGGATCAGTGCGATGGTCCAACCTGCACTTTGTTTTTCAAGCCACCCCTTTTCTGTCTGTCTATGGCAGTGTTGCTGGAACTGCTCTTCTTATTTTAAGCTTTTTGTGTGGGAGGACTAACTGCTTAAAACAAATGGGATCAGGTGGTAATTTGCACAGTACAGCATTGTGAGCCCTGCTTTTCCAGTTCCGATTGGATTCCTTTATAGTTCTTAAGAATACAAAACAAGAGTACAGGTGGAGGATGTCAGACCAGCAGTCCCTCCAGCTCAATATCCTGTTCCTGTCAGCAGCTAACAGATGCCTGTGTACCTTTCTCTAATGCTTTCCTAGTTTCCATCTATTTTCAGCTTATGAGACTTTCTAGCCATAAAACTTTTTTGTTAAATGAAGAATTGCAGCTGACTTTCTTGTCTCTTATGTTTTTAGAACTAAAAAAACAAAGAAAGCACCTGCTCCTCCAACCAAAGAAGCCAAGCCCAAATTAACCATTTTTGAAGAGGAAGTAGATCCAGATGAAGGACTCTTTGGCCCAGAAAAAGATTTCTCATCAACTGGTCCCAGGAAGAAGATGAAAGAGAGTAAATCCATTCTGTATTTTTATATACACAGATTGTTTTATCTAAAGAATGTGTATAACTGAGCTTTTAAAATGCAGTGATACAGAGTACACAGGCTGAAAAATTACTTGTGAACATTAAGACAAATCTTCAACTGAGGCAGAATCATCTAGAATCACTCAGAAAGAATAAATAAGACCTGTAGTTCCCATAGCTGTTCACTGTTGACATTTTGGGCTTGGGTATTATAGATCTGTGAGAACTGGCTGTCCCAGAATCACTCGTGCCACACTAACAAGAGTAATGTGACCTACTGTTGAGTGGAAGAAGAAAGCAGATTTACCAAGTCCTGAGAGTGCAGATTATCACTGCACTTTGTGGATTGGAAGTCCTTGTAAAAAAAGAATTGTCTACATGATCTCACATGATCTTTTTTTTCAGCCCAGTAGCCAGAGTTGCTATCTAGTGGCAAGGCAAGTGTTGTGTTATGTAGCATGATTTAACTACAGCATTTTCTGGTTCTCCTTTCTAGATCTGAAATTATTTGAAGATCCAGACCTTGGTGGGGTGGTAAGACTGGGTGACTCACTACTGCTGCCAGCTGCCTGTGAGAACAGGGTGTGTGTGCTGAACATGGGTCATGAGGAGGACACTGAGGAACTGCTGAGGTAAACACCTCAAATCTGTTCGTGTAGAATGAAGGTGATCTGAGGAGTTATTTAGATCTCAAAAGACATTAAATTGAGGGCAAAGCTTAAATACTTTGAATACTAACTGTGAATCAATACTTGTACTTACACAAGCAAGGCATGTGTCACGGAGCTTGGAAATCTAACACATTAAAAGGAAATCAGGAAGACCCTTTGAAAAAGGTAGAGTACATGGTATTATTCTGTGACTCCAAAGGAAGGATCCTGAAGGCCCAAGGCATGCCCTCTAGTTCTTGTTTCTAGCATGACACTTCTTGCTTTCTGCAAGGGATCCACAGGGGCTGAAAACTGACCTCAATTATGAAAAGCAAGAAACAAAGCCCAGAAGCAAAGAGGAATTCAGCTTCAGTGTGGTGAAATCAGGGACTTTTGCCTCAAGAGAAATAATTTTCTGCTGGTGGCTCACAGACCTCCATGCCCACTTCCAATCAATCCTGTGCACACCTCCATAGCTGTAAAGGACTCTTGTTAAAATCTCTATCACCCTGCATTTAATTTTTAATCTAGTGGAAAGGAGGGCCAGAGCTCAGAGTTACAGGAGGGAATAAGGTACTTGCTCTTACACTTACCTGCCCCTAGATAGTGTAGCACGGGCAGGTATCATCACGTAATGTGTTTTATTCCTGACATCTTTCTCACAAGGCCAGACTGCCTGCACTGATAATCCTCAAGAGATCAAGCAGGGAGCCAATGCTCAGAGAGAACAGCTTCACCAGGGAACCCGTGCTGCAGTAGAGAGTCAAATTCATGCCTTCTGGGCCTCAAGCTGGCATCTGAATGATGAGGCCAACCTGCTTCCAGTGCTAATTCTTGCCAGCCAGCTCCTGTTAGGATGTATGATTTCCACAGCAGGTGCTAAACCCAGGGAGAGAATCTGTGTGTGGTTTCAAACCTCTCCCGAAGCCCGTAGTTTTGCAGTTAGTGCTTTCTACGCATGCGGTAATACCTGACTTAATTTAAACAGAGGTTATATTGGGTTGGGTGCCATCTCGCATTACATCCTGACAGCCCACCTGATGTTTATAGAAGCTGATGGTGCAGGACATGACCTGATTTAGTGCTGTGGTATATTGGGAGCAAACACATATGCGCTTGCAATATTTTCGTGTTTGCTTTCTCCACTGCTAGCAATCTCTGCATATAGTGCTTGATCCAGATTATTCATACAGCTAGAAGAGAAGTGACTGTTTTAGTACAGTCCTTGCATTATTATGCAGAGCTTCTCCATCTGTCATGTTAATATCCTTTGGATTATATGTTTTCTCTTCCTCTGTGGCAAAGAAAGATCTCTGGAGTCTGCTCTGAGACCAATAGACCATGCTTTTAGATCAGTTTGGGGTCATTAATGTTAGCAGCACACCCAGATGGTAATGGAAATCCATGGGAAAAGATTCAATTTCTTTTAAATTCCAGTAGTTTTCATTTATTCTTGAATTGTCCCAGTGCTTTCAGTAGTTGACAAGTCATCAAGATCCAATTGGAAATGAATACATGTAATGAAGCAGAAAATCATGCCAGCGGTCCAATGGGAAAGTTGCTATGGGAAGCCAGAGGCAACTCCTGGCTGTGCAAGAGGTATAGACAGATAAGTCAGGATCTGTTGACCTGTTCAGGTGCCTAACACCCTCTGAAATCCCTCTGGTAAACCTAGTTCAGTGTTATCTGCACATCATAGAGAGCTGGTAGGCTGAATTGCAAGGCAACTGGGGGTAAAGGAGAAGCCGTTAAAGGAGGGGAACAGTAGAGGCAGTACTGTTTTAACCCAGTAAATATTTCACCTTGCCTGTATGTAAATGCATTGTGGTCACCTGAAATCCTGTAGCTGAACTTTCTGAAGTGGTAATGAACAGTGCACTTTATTTTCTGTTTAGCTGGAAGCCTTAGCAGAACTGCCAGGTCTAATGTAGAGGCAACATTTGAATCATCTCCCACCTTCTCTTACCACCAGACTGGTGTTAGATGTTCTTGCAGGGCAGTGCCACAGTCTCTTTCCCAGGCAGTGACCCTTTGTGGTGACAGGAAATATTCAGCATGAGTTGAACCTTGCAATCTTCCTGGCACGGGGAGTTGAGCATATGTTGAGGCCTAAGAATAAATCTTGCCTTTGCCCTGTAGATGTCAACAATCCCTCTCCCCTCCCAAAGGGGGAGATCTCTCCCCTGCCCTCAGTTCAAAGCGGGACAAAATGTGACAACCCATTCCTTTAGTGGGGTAGAGCTGGGTAAGCTACTAGAGGAAAACTGGCAAACATCTTGGTCTGTTGGACATACTCTGTTACACCACACAGAAAATTTGCGTGGACCCATTTTGTCAAGACCTAAGACTGGCCTGAGCTGTGATGCACCAGCAGGTCAGTGGTAGGTCCAGACACCTTAGATGTGTTCACTGTACACAGATGGATTAGCTGAATAATGCAGATGTGGTAGCTCTTGACTTACCTAGTGTGCATTAGCCTGTACCAAATGGTCTGATCACATGCAGGTGGTAGATCTGAGAAGTGTCTGACTTACTGGAAAACGTACTTTCCAGTGAATCATGGGTGGAGATAGGAGAGCACTGCCTAAGGCAGAGAAAGGAAAAACCTTCTTCTTCCAAAAGGCAGATGGGAAAAAGATGATATTCAGAGCAGAACACAGGAGCAATCAGGTCCTTCATGATCTTTATGGTACTTGAGTGGTTTTAGGAGCAGTAGCACCACAGCGCTGTCAGCACAGCAGTGAATCCCCAGCAGTGACTTGTAACTCTTGAGGAAGAGACTGTTATGGAGACAAATGAGTCTGCAAAATGTGCATGGGCTGTGCTTGTCACAACACGAGGGAGAAGAGAATATGATAAACATTCTCACTGCCAACTGACTCTGCTCTCTGTGGATACCTGCTCAAATGAAATGAGAATTACTATTTTGAATAGAATCACCTACTTTACCTTAACAAGTGTGGAGCTTTGAGAAGAACCAATTGCTTTGTAAGTGTAATGAAGGATTTCTTTTTATGGCAAAATACCCGTGTCCATTCAAACAAATATCTTCCCTCTTCCAGTCCATTGAACGGCCTTTACTGCTTACTAATTTCTTGGCCTACCAACAAACATTAAGTGATGGTGATGGAGAAACCACTGGCACTGTAGATGCAGGCACTCTTTCCTACCACTAGGTCTGCCATAATACATCAGTGAGGTGCCTGTAGAGTAGTGTACTGGCATGTACTTCCAGAACTTGTGGAAAAGAGATAAATTGCTGTGGTAGGAACCAGCAAGGTCAAGTCCCATTATGTTACCTTCAGGAAAAAAGGAGCAGGCCATACTCTTCCTTAATGGGATGTGCTTTGAGAAAGGGAGTGATAGGTAACCAAGTCTTTTTGGCTTATCTCTTCACCACAGGGATATGGAGGAACCCCAGCTCTTCCGAGAAGTCCTGAGTCCCATTGCTTTTGACAGGGTAGCCGATCAACCCTTTCCCAGATGTTAAAAGTATTATCCTTGAGAATGGATTTAGGACCAGGCTTCTCTTTTCTCCTGACCTTTTCTTGGGTCACGTCATACCTTATAAAGATTCCTTCTGGATGCATTCAGCCATTTACCTCCACTCTCAAAGCTCCTCCTCAGGTCTGATTTCCATTTAAGCTAGAGACAAAAGTCAACTTCTGTAGAAATTAGTATTTTGCAAA
The DNA here is from genome assembly GCF_964289735.1 of Phaethon aethereus. Classification (NCBI taxonomy): domain Eukaryota; kingdom Metazoa; phylum Chordata; class Aves; order Phaethontiformes; family Phaethontidae; genus Phaethon; species Phaethon aethereus. The sequence continues at coordinate 10,883,531 of NC_138576.1, forward strand.
TTCATCCATTGTGGTTTGTCATGCTGTCTTATTTTCTCATCTCCGTCCACCCAGTGGCCACAGATGTGCAAATTAAGTTTTCATGCAGCAGGACTGCAGTGGACCTCTTCTGCCTCATTAGTCTAAATTGTGCCTGCCTAGTGTGATGGATCAGGTTTTTGTGGAAAACCAGTGCTAGAATTGATTATGTGAATGTTGCAGCAGCTCTGTGGGCCCACATAATTACGTAAATTATCACACATCCTACCCTGAAATAATTATTGCAGTTATCTGAGCAGCTTTTTAGGAGAGATTTAATTAACTTCACCTTTGATAATGAATAGGGAGTTGAACTGGAAGGAAGAAGCTGTCATAAGATTTTCCTTTTTACAGTGCTGAGAACAGCATCAGCAGCAGGATCACAGTTCTGCTCCCCGGTGGTGGTAGACCTGGTGTATTCTTTCTTAGGATTACGCTGATCTAAGACTGTTGGTGTTGAAAGGGACAGTCCAGCTCTTAACTTTGCACTACAACTGCATCATCCTGCTCATGTCCTTAAAAGACAAATTTTGTCTGTATATACAGATCAACCTGTAATTACATCTGCGAGCTGTGCCATGAGTGATGACCCTTTCAGGAGCATGATATTGTTAGAGGCTGAAGCTGTTTGTGAAACCACATCCTAACAATGGCCATTTCTAACCACCGTTCAATCCATACAGCTTCTTGAGCAGGTTTGTTAGCTTCAGGTTTGCCAAAGAACTGTTGCCACTCTTGAAGCAGAAAAAGTTTGTATGTTCTGCGTTCAGGAGGCCACCAGCAGATGCTGAATTCAGAGAGCAACACTTACATCTTCAGACTAGCCAGGAGTCATATGGGACACCACCCCCAGCACCACATGATGAGAAGTGCTTTCTCACTGTCCTGAGGATATGAGAGCAGCACCATAGTTGGGAGAAGAGCTTTGAGAACCTCCAGAGGGTTCTAGAACCTTTGGACAGAGGGTTGTGTGGGTGATGGGCAGGTGATAGAGGAGGTTCCAATAACTGAGTCAGAAATTTCCTGACCACAAACAGCAGTTTCCCTTGCTTTCTGTGACCTGAGTGTGGGGAAAGAACCTTGATTTGTCTACAGTAGCTTTCATTAAGCAGATAAATTCTTTTTCTCCAAAGCTGTATAAAAGCAGTGGTTCTTCTAGCATTTCAACAGTACAGATTCCCACGCTCCAGTGTACAGACATATTTCCTGGCACTGGTTAAAATGAATTTATCTGTATGAATTTACCTGTAATGGATTGCAGGGGAAAGCAGGAGCAGGAGGGGAGATACTTCCTACACAGCCTCCTGTGCTTTGCACTCCTGTGGTTAACTCCGTCCTGTATAATTTCCATGGGCCTTGTTAGATGTCATGCTGTCTCTACTCTCCATAGCAGAAGTGATGGTCAACAGATACTTCAAAGCCTCCTGCCTATTTTGGGGCACAAGTCTTTTCCCAAGTCATATATGTGATATTACACCTCTCCCCACGGCTTCACTAAGGCATCTCTCATACTTGGAATTAACACCAGACAAAATAAAGACACTGATAATAAGATAGGGAAAGATAAAAGTCTATTCTGCAAGAACTGCTGTGAGTTGCATAACCTAGCTTCAAGCATGATCCTTTTGGATACTTTTAGCAAATTGTGGAGTCTTTGTCTCTTGCATTCGTTACTGATTCTCCTCATTTGAGCATTCCCAGCAAGCAGAGGTCACTGTCCCCATCGTGCTCAATGCTGTACATGCACATAGTCTTTCCTGTCCCAAAGATCTTGTCCAGACAGACAGGACAGAGTTTAGAGAAGTAGCATCTACTGGTGTTCTGATGGCAGCTGCGTCTGTCTCCAAGTCAGAACTCATTTACTCTCTTGAAGTCCACATGCTAGCCATCATATCAAAGGGCTTTGTGACAGCCTTTCTTCAGTAGGGGTTTTGATTGCTTTCTGTATCTGGAAACAAAGAGATTTTCCAACAACAGAGTCAGTGAATCAGCACAACAGTATGGCAGGAATTTTAAACAATGTGGTGCTGCTTTGCCATTACAGAAGAAGAAAGAGACTAATTAGAGAATGATTAATTACATGGATTCTGTGCCTGACTGTCTATAAAAAGATGGGGGGTGGGAAGGTTCTTCTTTTAATCTCCTTGTTATTTCAGAACAGTTGCTTGATTTTTTTCTTCCTCCTCCTGGCCTGGAGTTACATATGGTGGTAGTTACGCACTGTAACAATTCATTTGCTTCTCAGGAAATAGAAGTCCTTGTTTCTGTCTCTGCCTGAGGCGTTTTGCATTTTACCTCTTTAGTTTTCCAGAGACAGTTGTGTCTCACATGATCAAATGGCAGTGGATCAAACAGTTTGCCTATCACTACAGCACTGAAAAGCAGGTTTTGAGACAAAGACCACATATTATCTCTTGTGTTCTCTGTAAAAGGATTCTGTCTAACCAAGGTCTTAAAAAAATCCAGGACAAAAAAAAGATTTACATGATCAGCTTCCAGACTTTGAAAAATCATCTCCTGCAGAATTTTTGGCCTAAAAGCACACTACTAAAAAACACCCTGCTCACCTCCCCCCCCAAAAAAACCCAAACCCTACACAACCTACTGGACTGCATCTTTTGGGGGTATTTTATGACTGCGCTTGTGGTTTTGTTGTTGTGGTTATCACAGAAATTAATATAGAGCCGCACAGGAGCAGAGAATTTGGGAAGCTGTTCCATCTGATCAGGTTAATGAGCTATATTCACTGCTGCCCTTGCTGGGCAGTGCACCTAGTTCAAAATCATGCTTCCTCCATGTGATCTGTATGTGTATATATATGTATATGTATATATGTATTGTTCATCTGGTTATTATGATTTCTGTTATTTACGACCAAAACTTTATGACATGGACACTGATTCATTCAGTATTTGTTTATGCCAAAGAGGGAGGCATCGGATCAGCTAAAGAAAGCTAAGCTTCAGAAATACCAGCCCTAACATGTTTTGTTTATTACACAGCAAAGAGAACAAGAACATGTCTTGGCAATGTGATCACATGTGTGATATCTTTCGGATATCAGAGTTTGCAGCAAACAAAAATGCCTGGCCTTAAATTAAATTAATTTCTTCTATGTAGATGAGGAGTTCAGAAGGAAGGAATACACTGACAAGGTGTTTTGTAAGTTGTGGGATATGTCACCCACAGGGAATCATGCAAACTAAGAGACATGAGAAATCTTATTATCTAAATAGAAGAGAATATAATCTCTAAATTTACTTGGGGACTCAAATTTGAGGTAACAGCAGGAGCTGCCTGCTGGAGTACAAAGTCCATAAAGTAGAGTTCAAGGTGCAGAGCTCTGAGACAGTGGCCCAGCTGTCTATCAGTTGGTCTGTTTAGGTATTTCCTAGTTTTAGATATTAGTGTTCAGGCAGTTAATTTTACAAGGTTAGCCTTGGTTAAAACTGATATTTTAGATATCCTTTGAAAACAAAAGATCTGACTTCAAGGATGGTTTTATCTTAAAGGGTTCTGACCATTTTGTTTACAGCAGAAAATTCAGGCTAATCCTTTTTCACTTTATGGCCAATTCATGGTGAGTGTAGTTTGTTTCAGCCCGGACAGTACAGTCATAAGTTCCTCACAGCTTTTAATAAGGGCAAACGTAAAAAAGAAACCCTTGAAATTATGCATTTTTTATTACTAACAGCGGGATACTTAGCTGAGGGTGCTGGAGCTCTTTAAGTACCTGTGGTTTTAACATTCAAACCATGTGCACTAGGGATGGAGCAATAAAATGTCTCAGATACATTGATTCTCCTGTTATCCCTTCTGCTATCATGTTCTCCATGGTCCTGGCCAATTACATGAATAAGTCACTCCCCAAATTACGGAAGAGTTCAGCTTTGCTTTAACTGCCTACTTTAAGTGTCTGCAGAAGGCCCCACCAATTGTTCTGCTTGTGTTAAGGCATTTACAGTATCTCTCCTAAGGTTACTGGTGAACAAAGAGAGAAGGGGAGAAATCACAGTCCCATTTAGTCAACAGAAGTTATCCCAGTGGTGTTGCACGGGTCTGGATGACAGCCCACCCCTCCCACCCCCACCATGAGATGGCCTCATTCCCTGGCAGTGAGGAAGATATAAATTACAAAAGACAAATGAGTGGAAGGAACAAAAAATACCTGACATGAAATGAGGTAAGACTCGTTCATGCTCCAGGGACTGCCTACATATGGGGCTTGTAGAAGAAGAAACTAAAGAGGCACCTTCCTTAGACTTCATGTATGGTGTCCTGTTCCAGTGAGTGGAGCTGCTGGAGAGCTGCTCCAGCAAACCCTTTCTTTCCAGTTAGCAGGGGCTCAGATGACGAGCTTCAGAGAACCCTCCCAGAGAGAAACTGCCATTGCCTGTTCCCTTAGTCACATCTCCATTTGCTCCTTGTCATTTGCCATGAGATGGCTATGGGTGCTGTGACCAACAGAGAGCATCCAGCCCATCCTCCTGGATGGAGGGACTGTGCCACCTCTTATGTAGTGCTCTAGCAGAGACAAAGGGAGAGAATGGGCTGCGCATGTGCTGCTAACTCCTTTCTTGTTTAAGAATCACTTGACCAGACTTTCTTATCCTCACAAGTCCTCTAAGAGTGAACTGAGTAAAACTATTTGAAGGGAATTTTAGCACTGAATAAAATTCTGGTCCCTTTGGACTACCTTCTGCACCTTTATCTTATCTACTAGTTCATTTGTAGCTTCCCTGTCGGGCTACCCTTTGGCTGACACAGATGGAGTTTTACTGCTGGCACTGTTACAGCCTAGTGGGCCAATTCAGTTGATACTAAATTTTGGTAAAAACAGTTCTTATATCAATACTTGTAAACAAACAGTTAAATCATTTCAGTGCCTAAGACACTATGGTCGTAGAGTAAGTGTATCACACTAAAGCTGGGGTTTAGCAAGGAGATACCTACATATTACAAACCTGCTGTTCCTCTTGATCTTTGGCTCCTGGTCCCCCGTTGTGGTGGGTTGACCACCAAAGCCGCTCTGTCACTGCCCTCCCCAGCTGCCCAGGGGAGGAAAAACATAACAAAAGGCTCGTGGGTCGAGATAAGGGCAGGGAGAGATCAGTCAGCAACTGCTGTCACGGGCAAAAGAGACTCAACTTGGGGAAATAGGTTTAATTTATTACCAATCAAATCAGACTAGGGTAATGAGAAATAAAACCAAATCCTAAAACGCCTTCCCCCCACCCCTCCCTCTTCCCCGCTCAGCTTCACTCCCCATTTCTCTCCCTCCTCCCTCTCAGCAATGCAGGGGGACGGGGAATGGGGGTTGTGGTCAGTTCATCACACCTGGTCTCTGCCGCTCCTTCCTCCTCATGGGGAGGACTCCTCACCCTCTGCCCTGCTCCAGCTTGGGGTCCCTCCCACAGGAGACCGTCCTCCATGGACTTCTCCAACGTGAGTCCTTCCCACAGGCTGCAGTTCTGCATGAACTGCTCCAGCCCGGGTCCCCCCACGGGTGCCGTCCTTCAGGAACAGGCTGCTCCAGCCGGGGCTCCTCTCTCTCCCCACGGGGCCACAGGCCCTGCCAGGAGCCGGCCCCAGCACGGGCTGCCCACGGGGTCACGGCCTCCTTCGGGCATCGCCCTGCTCCGGCGTGGGGCCCTCCCCGGGTCCGGGTGCAGATCTGCTCCCCCGTGGAGCTCCACGGCCGCAGGGGCACAGCCGCCTCCCCGGGGGCTTCCCCAGGGGCTGCCGGGGAACCTCTGCTCCAGCGCCTGGAGCCCCTCCTGCCCCTCCTGCTCTGGGCTGGGGGCTGCAGGGCTGTTCTCCCCCATGTTCTCGCTCCTCTCTCCGGCTGCAGTTGCTGTTGCGCAGGTTTTTCCTCTTCTCAGCTCTGCTCTCCCAGCGGCGCTGCCACCGTCGCCGATGGGCTGGTCCTCGGTCAGCGGCGGGTCCCTCTTGGAGCCACGGGCACTGGCTCTGTGAGACATGGGGGAAGCTTCTGGCAGCTGCTCACAGAAGCCTGTAGCCCCCATTGCTACCAAAACCTGGCCACACAAACCAAATACACCTGTGTAAAAGTTTTTGCTTGCACTTCTTATGCTTTAGCTTTCTTGATTTTGTATGCTACAGTTAGGGGCAGAGCCTTTTGGAAGTTGTGTGTTCATAAGCCTGTATGAGCTATGCATTTTATCAGGAGCTTCGTTTTTGCAGCTGGTCATTACACAGCTGATGGTTTGCATGGATTGCTCGTTGGGTTTTGACTGCTTAACAGTTATTTATCAATCAAGCCTTTGGGAAATTAACAACTGTGTTTAATCCTTATGGTGTTTTGTTTGACCGTTGCACTCAGATGACCAAACCAAGAGACTATTTTGATTCAGAGCAGAAATTACTGTGGCCTGTAAAGTCTTCTCTAGCTACCTTTTTACTTTGCCATCTTTGCCATTCAGAGCCTTCTTTCCCTTTCCTTCATATACTCACTTTCCAAAGGCCTCTTGGAGTCACAAGACTATCTGTTAAAAGGGCTCTCTCAACATCTTTAACAGCCTCAATGGGAACAGTTGGGCACGCACAGCATGCCGTGTCTTCTGATAAGGTCGAACAATCAAGGTAGGAAACATACTTAACTGTTCAGGTGTTTTGGGTTATTTCACTAGGAAATAGTCCCCAAAAAAGGGTTGTATATATTCACAGATTACAAAACTCCTTCTGTTTCTTAGAGGCAGATGTGAATACAATATTTTTAAAGACATTAGATTTTCCAGTTTGTCATGACTGAGCATGGAGGATGCTCAATCTCAGTCTTGGGGGATGGGGATGAAGAGGCAACAGAGCCGAATGTGAAAAATTTTACTATCTTGTGAAAATTTCTGAACTCTTGAGGAAACAAACCCTCCTGTCACAAAGCAAAAGCATTTTTTTCCCCAAACTTAGATCAAGTTATTTTTATTCTGATAATTTCAAATTTCTTTTAATTTAGACATTTGCATACATGCTGTAAAATTAATTAACTTGCATGGTGAACTGAAAAATCACGTTATAAAAAGACAGTTGTTATTTTGGTAACATTGAAACTTTTATGGAAAACTCTTCCTAAAAGAGAAATCCATCCAAGTTGATCCTTTCCTGCAGAAAGTTTTATTTTCGCAAGAATGCATTTTCTTACAAACCAAAAAGCTTTTCAGAAATTCCCAGAATGTTACTGATGTTTTCTTCTCATTCCAGAGTTGAAGATGATTTAGAGAAACTCTTGAAAGTAACCTCCAAACCAAAACCTAAGGTACCATCAAAACCACCATTGCCTCAGAAGCCAGCAGTTGCCCCCAGGAACACTAACTCATCTCCACTGGCAAAGCCAAAGGAAAAGAGGATTCAGACAATGAATGAAGTGGACATTCTCCAGTATATCCAGGAAAATGAATCTATCAACAACCAAGATACAAGCCTTTTTTGAACATATGTATTTTTAAAAAGTAATGATGCCTTCTTGGCCCAAACTCCCAGGGAGCTCAAGTGACAGTAGCAAGAATTGACAACATCTCTTCACTGTCACAGTGCTCATTTGTGTACCATCATCTAGAGAACAGCAAGTTTGACTAGCACAGGCTCGACATGATGTTTTCAAAACAGTGCAGTTGTGGTATAATGTTGCCTTAGATTTTCAGGGTTTTACAAGGGAATATGGGCAAGGACATAGCACTACTGTTTTAGTATCAACATAGTACAGTTTTGGCCTGTTTAGTCATAATTGAAAATGGTAAGCCAGTTGCACACATGGCAAGTGGGAATAGTGTCCAGCAAATGGTCTGATGCAGGACAGGATGCTGTTCCTGTCGTTTTAGACAGTGTATTTCAGCTCACTGGAAAGGTCATTTTCTTTTTATCCTGTGCATTTTTATAGCAGCCCTTTCCTCCCTGACTGGTATTTCAGCAATTTATAACCAGGAACTGTTAAGTATAGGTAACATTTCCTCTGTAGTTCAGAGAAATACTGGAATCCCAGCTAAGCCTGACAATCTGCTGGCTTTGTTGTTGTGCAAACGCCAACTTGTAGGACAACTTGTAGGACTGCGAAGACTAGACGCTGTGCATCTCTGCCCCTGGGGGAGAGCAGCAAATGGCTGAAGATGGCTTAGAGTGCAGCTCCCAACATACGTGGAGGCTGTAGGGTGTAGGAGGTTTGGATGCCGTAGGACTCTTGTGAACCTACTCAAGATTGGCAAGGGCTAATTTTCCAGCCAAGTCTTCCTGGGCTTCCACTGTAGCTAGTGGAGAGAAAGAGATTTCTCCAGGAGGTGATTCAATGCAGGTGTCCCTAATGGTGGACCTCTGAATTGCTCACTCTTTCTCCTTCACTTCTCCCAGAACTTAAAGAAGCAGCCATGATGACTAATTCCACTAAGCTAAAATGAGTTTTTTGATAAAACAATGGTGTGTTCATTACTATGGCAATGGTTGAAAAAAGGGAGGGCAAACTTGGGATTATCCAGAGGAAGAAATAGGAAGATAATATACTGGAGAAATTCTAATATGCAGGAAAAGAAAAACATGGTAGAACAGGCATCCCACACTACCCCTCTTCTTCCCCGGCTCAGGCACTCTGTTGAACATGCTGAATTTATATCTAATGTGGGTTGATACCTGCTGTCATTTAGAAAGAGATTCCTGAACTCATTCCATGTGTTGTATCCAGATGTGAAGACAAGCTCCCCAGAGGGAAAATATTAATATATTTAAGCCATATCACTATCTCCAAATTTGCCTTTCTAATATAGAATAAAATAAATAGAAAGCATTATATATATATATTTTATGATGAAATTATCTCTATTAGTATTTTCTTTTTAAGCCAATGGAAAATATGATAAAGGTATTTTGGTTTGATGGGACAGATAAAAGGTAACCATTGGGTCTTATCTATGTACAGTATGTTTCAGTATAATAAAACATTTTGCTACCCTGCAGGTGTTACTGTTATTGTTCTCTAGGTTGGACAGTAGCAGCAAATCGTAGTTAAAGGATGGATTCCATTTAAGACTTGAGGAGTGTTACATGGTGTTAAAGTGCACGCTCAGCTAAAACCCTATGTAAGTAAATATGGAACCAAGAATGTAGCTGCACTTGTATTTCCATTGAGAGCAGCTAAATGTAAAAGTATATATGGGCAAAGGTAGTACCTGATCCCGTCTGTTCTCATGGTGTTCTGGTGCAATTAGGAAGCTTGTTTATCCCATCCAGCAAAAGGGGAACAAAAGCACTGAGGAGAAAATAAAAGACTTGCCAGAGAGCAGGCAGAGAATAGCAGGCAGGAGAAATGAATTCACACAGCCTTCCTGTTGCACCGCCTGGTGTCATGAACAGCCACTGTATGTTTAACTGAGGGTTGAGGAATCTTGATCTTCACTTTATTCAGCACAACTGGGGGAAAATGTTTGCGTTTCTGTATTTTTGACCTACAGCCCAGCTGTAGGTATCAGCTTCTCACAACTTGGTGTGCTCTAGATGAATGGGGACAAACTTTTTAACAGGGCCTGTAGGAATAGGACAAAGGGTAATGGTTTTAAACTGAAGGAGGGTAGGTTTAGACTAGATACAAGGAAGAAATTTTTTCATCATGAGGGTGGTGAAACCCTGGCACAGGTTGCCCAGAGAGGTGGTAGATGCCCCATCCCTGGAAACATTCCAGGTCAGGTTGGATGGGGCTCTGAGCAACCTGATCTAGTTGAAGATATCCCTGCTCATTGCAGGGGGGTTGGACTAGACGGCCTCTAAAGATTCCTTCCAACCCAAACTATTCTATGATTCTGTGATTCTCCCCTGGTTTTAGAAGAATCACTCCATACCCACATACTAGTTTAGCAGGGGCAATAAGGGATGCCAGCAGGCCACACCCTTTCATTAACACCACTTGGTGCATTGACACAATGTGCAGCCTTTGTTCCAGCTGGGACTATGTTTTTCTTTTCACTGTTCCTCATAGCAATGTCATCTCTCTGCTTTCCACCACTTTGAAGAGCTCTACTCAGAAATGGCTTATGCTTCTGCAAAACAGTGGCAGGGTAGATATTATATATTACCATCATAACCATGAGAATATTCCCAGTAATACTGATGTAGCAACAGTATAGCTGCACCCATTTTGAATGGCCGAGGAATACTTTGTCCCCAAGCCCTCCCTAAAATTGTCAAATTACCTAAACAATACCGGGAAGGAAGAGCTGTTAATTGTTTCCTGTGTTAGATTTTTAAGATAATTTTAAGGTCAATGTTTTACTTCAGAAGAATCTGTCTTTCCTGTCAAGGAACTAACATAAAAAGATCCTTCATAAATCCCATTGTTAAGCATTTGTTTTACAATGCAAATGTGTAGCTCCAGTAATATTTATAGGCTCTTACAGGTGAGTTACGGTCCTTGAATAAATCATATATAATGAATCATTATTATACAAGAGAAGAATGTCAGACAAATGTAGCCCAGAAAAATTGAACATACTATTTGAAGTGACATAGGGAAACCACACAACATACTTTGCATCCTGCCAGACCAGAGTTTTCTTTTTGCATACATCACTTCTAGTAGCAGCTATTTTATTAGCCTGCTCTTGACAACTCTTGAAATTCAATTATAGACTCTAATGTAGTTCTTGGCTGACAGGCATCACCTTTCGACACTCGTAATAGCTAGCTCATCAGAAGATTTGAAAAGCAAGAGCATTAAATTTAAACCCTTACAAAAGATGTTTTCTTTAGTGATTAGAACTCATAATAGGTATCTCTGTTGCTTTAGAAGCTGCTTCCTGTTTTGCATAACCTTCTGCTTGTTACGTGGTACAGCACTAATTAACAAATAATAGTAAATACTTCATTATTTGGGTCACAGTTAAAATGCAGATTTCACCAAGCTGGGTATTTCACAGATGATCTGTGGGTCATCTGCTCAGGTCTGTTCTGTTGCTACATTTTTAGGAAAGCTAATTCCCATACAGAATTGAAGGCCTAGTTTAGTCAGTGACAATTTGGGTTGGGTCTAAAAAAATACAGTAATTGAAAGTGTTATTTCTGCTAATCTTTGCCCAGATGTTAGCTTCTGCAAAGAAGCTGAGCTTGCTACAGCAGAATAGAAGTCAGCCTGTGATTTAAGGTCATAAAAATCCAGCACGCTCATGGGACACTCAGGCATTAGCTAATGAAAGGGGACTATAAATGACCAATCTCTGTGGTCATTAGATTTAATATAGAGTAGAAAAAGCACTAATACTTCACTTAAAAGTGTGACTGTCACTAATGTCACCAAGGATCCTTGAATCTTTGTGTGTGCATCAACCACGTTTCTTATTGATCGATGTGATCATACATTTGTGACAGTTTAAACCTCCTTAAGTCAAGAGAAAGGGGGTTTACTCTGAGATTTTAGTTATATTCTTACTTCTCATCTCAACAGCAACAACAGGACTGAATGAAGTCACTCAGTTGCTTTCTGTATTGCACCCATTCATTCCTTGATTCATCTTTAAACCCTTCTGATGCAATTTTTTCAGCCCTTACCATGTCACTGATCTTCCTTTATAGCCTTCCATGTATTACTGGTATTTATGTCATGCATTGAACCTAATGAAGAATTAAAGTGAAGGGAAATCATGTGCCTGTGTTTCTGGAGTACCATCTGTAGGGTACACAGCTTTGAGTAAAAATACTAGCAGTGAAATGTGATGATGGTAAATTAAATTAATAGTGAAATTAAGTGCTGCTGTGGGAGTTCAGAAGTCAATGAAGCCACTTAAAGGACTGATTAGTCATAGATATTTAGGGACTAAGTTTTATTCATACCAGGGTGTTATGGATGCTAAAAATTTATGTGGGGTCAAGGAGACACTGGGTAGACTCATCAAAGAGAAATCTATCGAGGTGTCCTGGTTTCGGCTACGATAGAGTTAGTTTTCTTCCTAATAGCTGGAACAGTGCTGTGCTTTGGAGTTGGTATGAGGGTAACGTTGATAACACGCTGGTGTTTTTAGTTGCTGCTAAGCAGTCGTAGTGCTTACGCTCAGCCAAGGACTGTTCAGCTCCCCACGCTCCGCCAGCAGGGAGGGGCACAAGAAGCTGGGAGGGGGCACGGCCAGGACAGCTGAGCCAGCCTGGCCAAAGGGACATTCCCTTCCAGGTAACGTCATGCCCGGTGTGTGAGCTGGAGTTGGCCGAGGGGTGGGAATCACTGCTCGGGGATGGGCTATTGGTCACCAGGTGGTAAGGAGTTGTTGCATTGTACATCACTTGGTTTTGTGTATTCCTTTATCAGTAATACTATTATTTCCTCTTCCTTTGCTGTCCTATGAAACTGTTTTTATCTCAACCCACGAGATTTTTTTCCAGTTCTCTCCCCCATCCCACCTAGGGAAGGAGGAGTGAGCAAGTGGCTGCCTGGTGCTCAGTTGCTGGCTGGGGATAAACCACGACACAAGGGTTATTAAAGATGCCACTTAGAGCTTGGGAATTCCTTGAGCTACAAGTTGCTGGAAATGAGGCGAATATTCAACAAACAAATATTTTTGTATTCCCCTATAGTCATCTGCTTTTGGCTGTTGTGAAGAACACTGTACTGGGCTAACCCAAAACTCACATGGAATGAGTCACTTGGTGAGGATATGGTGACTGGAAGAACAGAACATCCTTGGTGCTTTATCATCCTGCTTCCCGGCATCCTCAGTAAGATCCATCCACTGGCCTTATAACAACAAAGACATTTCTCCTATTTACTCAGGAGAGATTCCTAAAGTCAGTGGAAATTTTGATTTGCAGTATATACTTTCTCAAAAGCCACTTTTGACATGTATATTATATTTGCAGTGAGTGGTAAAAGTCTTATTGATACAGGAGGAAGATTTCAACCATTCTTGAATGCTCCTCCAGATCCCACCCTTAATGATAAGATTAGTAGATACTGTGATTTGCCTAGGAAGTCAACTGTAAGAGATTTGCCAAGGGTAAGTAATCAACAAAAGGCATCATCAAACAACACCCCACAAATTTCAGTGGAATAACCCCTAAACAGACCATCTGATGCTTCATTATGCTCTTTTTCAGTGAGGTGTTCAGGAACCTTCGTCTTTGAAGTCCTCACCAAACACAAAAAGGCATAACAGCCCCTGCTGCATTAACCACCACCACGGTTTGTAACCCTCAGGTATATTGTTTTCATTATCGAGTACCTAGGAATCATGGCAGCAGATTTGGAGGTTTGGAGCTGTTAGAGCCATGGGGAAGCATTGTGGTCCTCTGGCATCTTAATGTGGGATTTTCAGTCACCCAGTCAAATCAGGACGATGTATGAAAACCATCATTTTGTTGGTTTTTCATCAAAAAATGCAAACCAGTCTCTCCTTGAACTCATTAAATTCTCTCTGAATGCGATTTAGCCATTTTCTGCCAAAGGCAATGTTTCCGTGCCATTTATGTCACCGGAGGGTTGCTTCCTATGACTGCTGGGAGCGTCATACTGCCAATCTAATCTGTCAAAATCCCATGCAGATCATTGGAAGCCTGGTGCTGCTGATGCTTGGGAGAGGAGGTAAGGGAAGATCAGGGCTGTAGAGCTGAAATGAACAATTCGTTTAATGGTTCTTTGGTGAGATGAGCGCCATGGGTTTTCAAATGAATATAAAAGCAAACAAAATAAAATTACAATATTCCTGGGGTATTTACTGAGCGCGTTTCTTACTTTTCTGCTCATTTCTCTGTGCTTTTTAAGTTCACCCAGGGAATTTATGCTAATGATTGCAAACTTCTCAGATCATTTTGTTGGTAATAATAATTTAAGGTCACTAATTTCACCTCAGAGAAGCTTATAGAGCTTATGGTTCCGTTTGATAATGTCTGGGTATGTTAAGAAGTTCTTACTGTGAACGAAAATAATAATTTCTTTACCTTGAATGCTGAGAATCAAAGCTACCCGGTGCTTCCCCGCAACCTTATGCAATAAAATCTGCAGGCTACTGTGATTTGGTTTCCTGCTTATGCCTTCCTGTGTCTTGACCTTTAATAGTTTACATATTTAATCTTGTGTACAGTCCCAGAAAGGAATTTTTTGTGTCCAGAATTGCTGGCTAATTATAGTTGTAATGCCTTGCCTAAACAGAAAACCTAATTCTACATGGAATGATGTGGAAAAGTCATCTTTTTCAAGAGGAATGAAAAAGAAATCTGGGGCTGTCTTAATCAGTAGTATAGTTTTGCTCAAGGGAGCACTTTCATAGTAAACCTCCTGATCGGCTCCACTTACCACACGCTGGTTCCCATCTCAGAGCTGCCACGGAGCAAACAGGACACTTGGGTCCAGGGGACCCAACTAGAAGTAGAAGTAACTCCCCCCAGATGTGTACATGTGGGCAGTGGGTACACGACCCCAGCTGCTTCGCTTCGCAAATCCTCTCCTGTTGTGCTGCCGCGCTTGCTGATGTCATCAGTGCATGTTCGGTGCTAAATTGAGCCCAAGATCCAGCTGACCTCAGCCTGTTACCTTCCACTTTTGCAGTCAGGGATTGTCCTGAGGGAGCAAAGGGAGGACAGGGCACAGTCACAGGGGGGAACAGCCGTGCCCCTGTTGCAGATGCTGGAGTGGATTTCGCAATGCCCAGCCAGCGCCCGTAAGGTAACAGCGCAGCCACTGCGCGGCGGCTCTGCTCCCTAGGCTGGTTTTGCATTAAGCAAACATTGGCTGAACTAAAGGAACAACGTCATATTGTGTGGGAGTGGCAGCGGAAGACAACAAGCCCCCACATCTCCTGCTCCCAAAGGGATGTCCTCATTATTGGCTATAAAAATCTGTTTCTTCTTCCAGGAATCCTATTTCTGTCCAGTGTCAGCAGGGAAGGTAAAGCCTGATTTTGGCACTGCCCTGCTTGCTGTTTGCTGGAGAAATGGAAGGTTGGGGTTCAGAAGTCCCTGAGGCTAAAAAGGCAGAAGGCCCATATTTCTTCCCTCCTGGGTGAGTACTTTAGGCAGTGCAGTAGCAAAAAATGAGAAGAAATAAAAATTTACTTAAGCAGCAAGACAGGAGGCGGTCTCTGTCCCAAGCCTGGCTCAAAAAACAAGCCTGGTGTCTCGGTGAGAGGCTGTTGCTTCCTCCCATGTCCAAGCTGGCAACACAAACCAGGCTGGCTCGGGCAGCAGGGCGTTTGCGTGGCCGTGCCCCACGCTGCCAGGCTGTGCCCGGGCAGCGCTTTCAGCTAAGGCTGACAAGCAACGGGGCTATTCTGAACGGTGCTGCGCTTGCCAGATTTACCAGCTCGTTTTCCCACATTTGCAAGTCTGTGCATGATGACTGTTTTGCAGAGCAGTCATGAGCTGACCCATTTCCCTTTAATGCAGTAATTACCAGATCGACTGCCTTCCCCTTCAAGGTACAGACCTGCAGTGGCTCATCCAGTAATTACTGTGGACGAAATCTGTAATGTCTGCGTTTACCACAGCCTTTTAAATCCATTTCTGTTGCTGTTTCTTTTTCTTTCTTTCTTTTTTTTTATTTTTCCTTTTTTTTTTTTTGCCTTTTCTTGTTCTTTTCCCTCTTTCTTTTTCCCACTTGACCTGCAGATTTACCAGTTTTGTGAAAGAAAATCTTGGGGGTTTTTTTGGCTCAGTCATATGATAAGAAGAGAAAGAGAAAAACTGGGAGTTTAGTGGAAAAAATAAAACTGATTCCCTAGAGCCATGTTTGAATAACAAATCCCATTTAATTCTACCAGAGATCCACGCAGGGGTTTCACAGGGCAGCATTAGAAACCAGCAGGAGATCCCAGGACAGCAGGTATCCTTGCTGCCTGCTGTCTTGCCATGCTGGGAAGGCTATGCTGTTCGGCAGGGATGCTTCAAAACGTGCTGGGCAAGAGCGACAAAGCGAGCACAGCACCGTGCCCCTGGCCCGGGGGCTGCGGTATTCGCCTGTGTGCGACTGTTGGAGACCTGCTGCCTCCCTTTCTCTTTCCTGCAGCTATTTTAATAACAGGCATTTCAGGAAAACAATATTCAGTTATTTTAGACACTTCAGTAGTGACTGGGATTTAGGACTTTGGAGTCATTTATAGGCTCTGTGTTTCTCTGTGTCTGATAATATAGAATCATAGAATTATGGAATCATAGAATAGCTTGGGTTGGAAGGGACCTTCAAAGGCCATCTAGTCAACACCCCTGCAATGAGCAGGGACATCTGCAACTAGATCAGGTTGCTCAGAGCCCCGTCCAACCTGACCTGGAATGTTTCCAGGGATGGGGCATCTACCACCTCTCTGGGCAACCTGGGCCAGGGTTTCACCACCCTCACGGTGAAAAATGTCTTCTTTATATCTGGTCTAAATCTCCCCTCTTTTAGTTTAAAACCATGACCCCTTGTCCTATTGCAACAGGCCCTGCTCAAAAGTCTGTCCCCATCTTTCTTGTAAGCCCCCTTGAATTACTGGAAGGCTGCAATAAGGTCTCCCCGGAGCCTTCTCTTCTCCACGCTGAACAACCCCAACTCTCTCTGCCTGTCCTCACAGCAGAGCTGTTCCATCCCTCTGATCATTGTTGTGGCCTCCTCTGGACCCGCTCCAGCAGGTCTGTGTCTCTCCTGTGCTGAGGGCTCCAGAGCTGGACACAGTTACTCCAGGTGGGGTCTCACCAGAGCGGAGCAGAGGGGCAGAATCCCCTCCCTCGGCCTGCTGGCCATGTGGCTTTGGGTGCAGCCCAGGGTGCGGTTGGCTTTCTGGGCTGCGAGCGCACATTGCTAGCTCATTGCCTCACCTCCAGGTGAGGTATAGTACATATGAGAACACTGGAAAAACAGGGAGGCTTATTAATCTTCCCACAGTTAAACAGGGACTCTACAGCAAAGCCAGCAAAGGATTTGTCTGGTTTCGTATCTTGGCCATGAACCTCAAGGCTAAACTAAAAATACAAACAAAACAATCTTGTGGATTAAGAGATATTCTGATCGGTTTTCATTTTTTCATGATGTGCATAAGGATGACCTGGAATATTCTCCGTCTGAAATTTTTTTTCCTGCCTTTTCTCTCTTCTGTTAGAAATCCGGGAAGATGCTTTGACTGCTGGACAGCCAGTGAACTGGTGATATTGCAACAGATGAAAGGGAGGGAAAACTAGCAATAGGACAGGGTATTTTGGTATTACCAGTTTAAATTTATTTTCCCGTTGCATCCCTGTTTTATTTTAAAACGCCTAACAATGTTTGTGAGAAAAATAATGCTTGTTGGGATCGCTAATGAGTTTTCCCAATACTAAGGGTGTGAGAATCTGGGTTTCCTCCTATTTTTTCCAAGTAAAATATAAGAAGGAAATGAATGACCTTTAAGAATAAAAGAGGAGAAGCTTAACTGTTTTCTTTATTATGTCAGCAAAATAGGCCCAAACTGCAAATTCCTTTAAAAGTCACCTTTCTCTTCCCCATCCAGTCTCCAGTCCCTGAACCAGTCACCATTCAGTCACTACAGACTACTCGGAATCGGTGTGAACAAAGCATTTACGGGATTTGTGTCAGCACACTGTAAGACAGAACTGAACAAAACAGAGAAATGCTGCTGCCCCTTCATCTGGGGCAGGGGTGTAACCATGCCTGAAATGGAAATGGTATCAGCCGCCGCAGAGGCTGAGTTGAATATTCTTGTGTTGCAGCCTGAAAGCAATGTGCTGATGGCAGTCCTGATTCTTAGAAACACACTTATGAAAATATTTAAACCGTGATGAAATGCTGACTAATGAGCAGTTACGTAGGAGCGTGACTGTGCAGTACACGAGAAGGGAAAGCAAGGTCAGTGGTTGAACACAGAAGCTTTCAGGTCACTGAAGCACAGCAGGCGATGGCAATGGGGCTCTCTGCCATCGCTGCACCTTGTTACCTGTGTGTGTAGGGCAGGGGACTTGCAGGGAAAGTGAGAAGTGAGATTTTGGGGGATGAATAAAAGCATAGTTTGCTGGCATCTGAGTTATTTCTAATCACTGAAGGCTTCCTGTTATTCTTTCCTTATTGATTACACATCGCAAATGAGAGTAATCCCATTTGGCACCTGGTTAAACCAACAGGAACATGATCGTTATTGGTATTAAGTGGCAAGTTATTCCTGCTGCAGATAAATATGTCTAGCCATTCCCTTTACAGGACATTGATTTTAGCTCCTTAAACTTTGCCAATTTTTAATTGTTCGGGATAACATTTCACATGCTTGGTTATTTGGCTCCAGTTGAGATATTAAGAAAGCTTCAGTTCAGCAGTCTGCAGATGAAGAAGTTGTAGAAAGTTATTCTTTTATTCCATATAAATTTTTTTGTCAAAACCATGTGGATGAGAAGGCTTTATAGTCATAGGATCATAGAATCACAGAATCATTAAGGTTAGAAAGGACGTCTAAGATCATCAAGTCCAACCGTCAACTTGTGTCTTAAAAGAAGAGTTTGGGAATCGGCATAGAAATCACTTGGATGTCAGAGTTGTGCCTTTTGCCTTATTAATTAGAAGCAGACAAACAAAGCCTAAACTTTCCCAAATTTATCTGTATGATAAAAGGAAAAAAGGAAAAAAAATAATGTGTCTACTGCTGGTACTAAGATATTGTGGGCAATTCTGTAAATTTTCCTGTGAATGTGGTGTCCCCTGACAGAGCCCATCAGCCAGCGGACACATCTCTCCTCCCTAAGCCCAGTGTAGGAGGAGGCTGAGCAAGACTTGCCCTGCAAGCACATCTCTTGGCCACCAACGTCCAGCTCCAAAGGGGCTGTGGCACGTAGCAAGTGATCATCTTGGAGCTGGGGGGGACCCACAAGAGAGACTTTTGGAGGCTGGCAGCTGCAGGCCAAGCAGATATCAGACATCCGTGTTTAGGCAAAGGAAGCAAACTTCAAGGGCGGTGTTCCCTATCTCAGAGCCGGCAGCTGAGAACCCTTTTTTAGTCAATGAGAACAGCTGGTGTTTCTAGGCTGCTTCATCTGACCTTCAGCTAACTGGGAGTGAGACGAAATGCCCGTTGGAAGTGCCTGTTTTCCTCTAGCAGGGACCCCGGCCAACTCCCTCAGCTGCAGACTGTAGGCATCTAAACTTAGGTGAAATGGATCCTGCCTGAGGAGACTTTCTCCCCAAAAGTCATGCTGGGTCTCCCCTGAGCTGTAAGCGGAGGCGGCAGCCGCTGCCGCCACCAGCTGCCGGGAGGCTATTCCAGGCTGGGACCCATCGGCCGAAGCCGTGCCAGGAGCATTATTTTGGGCCTGTTCCAGCGCATGTGCTTTGGGTCATTTGTTAGCAGACGGGACAGCCAAAAAACATGCTGGCAGCAGGTACGCGAAGAGGTTCACATCAGCCGACGCAGGGAAAATGGAGAGATGGCGGCTTGTCCCAGGTGGGACTTGTCTCCTATCAAGCCGTGAGGGGCCACCTCCTGCGGGAACGCAGAGGTCTCTCCCGCTCGGCCGTCTGCTCGCCTCGCGGCAGAAGTGCATTGTCACGGGGAGTCTTTAAAAAACCAATCCATACATGTTGATCGGGGAGGGCTGTAGCTAGAAGTGTTGGAGTGGTGGATCTATTTGTAAGGAAATCTGGAGGTTTCAGACAACACCTAAGTTTCAAATCGCCACAGAAAGGCAAAATCTCAAACAAAACCTCCTAACCAAACCGTAAAAATACAGGACTGACCAGAAACAATGGAAGTAGGTTTTGATTTGGAGTGTCACTTTTCCCCTAAAACTATAAAATTATAATTTAATTTTAAAATTGAACCAAAAGCCAGGAATGAGATATATGAACAACTGTGACCGCTTTTTTTCAAAAAAAGAAAAAATTGCAAACCAGAGGTTCATTCAGAAAGGCACTGACCTTTTTCAATTCTGTTTCAATGAAGTTTCATTTTTGGGTGTTAAAACTGACGCAGCTTTCTTCCCCGCTGCAGACCTCAGCTGTGCCGTGGCACTGCGTCCCTGGAGGGGTACGGCTGCTCACCCCATCTCAGCTCCTCGGGACCGACGGCTCGCGTGAAGAGCTGCCTCCCCGAGCAGAAGAGCAGAGGGCTCTGGGACCTCCTAGCAGTGGAGGGGAGGGGGTGCCTGGGCGTCGGGCAGCGGCGCCGGGCTCAGGCGGCGGCACGAAGGGGATGCGCAGCCGCGTTGCGCAGCGGAGCTCGTGTTGCTCTGCGGGTTTTCAGGCTCACGTGAAGGTGATGGGAGAATCTCTGCAGAGGGTTCTCGCCCTGCTCTTCTGCACGGCTCGTGTTCACTCCAAGTTCCTTTCAAGCCCAAAGTGAAGAATGTTTTAAAACTCACGAGGGGGGACACTTGGAGGGGAAAACACCTTTTGCCCTCCTGCAGTCACTTGGATTAGTGGTGTATTTTGGAAAGCCTGGGTGATAAATATTTCGGAGTAATGAAAGGGAACTGTACCCGCAGCTGGCCTGTGGGATTTTAAGGAGACGAGCTCTCTGATTTGCACTGCAGCATTTGCACCCCAAAAATAAGCACCGTCCTGACTTCCTTGTGCAGGTGGGGGCTGGAGAGCGGTGCCCCCGCCTCTTTCATTCCCCCAAAGGGCTCTTTCTCCCGATTTTGCAAAAGGTGCATTCGGTGTCAGCCGGGCCAGCCAAAGATAAGAGCTGCTTATCTCATGCAATGATGGAACAATATTTCATTGACAAATTATCCAAAGGGCCACACACCTACATAAAATAAGATTGTGCCTTTCCTCCATGTGTCCTGTTACAGAAGCTCCAGGCTCTCTGCAAGCAGCAATAAAGCTCAGTTTGTTGAAGGAGCACAGGGCATAAATAGCCCGTCGTGCTTCCTCTCACGCCAAAATGAATCTAACCTGACGTGGGCACACGCTTCTTTATAAAAGAAAACCTCTGAGACCCCTCAGAGAAACGCAGGGACACCAGGGAGAGCTCTGGGGTGCTCTGACCTCCTTTGGGCACATCATGGGTGTCCTCCATAGTGACCTGGAGACGACCGCTCAGCAGCGGTGCTGGACGGAGGGGCTAAACGAAATCACACGCGTGTGCCCAAGCCCAGGCTGCGCGAGTCCTGCTCCCCAAGACGGGACAGCGGGAGTTGTTCCCCGGCGGTGGACGCAGAGGGAGCCCTTGGCCCGTTGTTCCGTTTTCCATGTGCGTGCGAAGGAATCCACCCCGGTCCCGTCCCGAGACGCTGTCTTGAACAGCAGAGCAAATAAACACAACACGCTCTTGGCAGTGGGCTCGGGGGCCCTGCCTTCGCAAACAGCCACAGGAGGCTGGAAATCAATTAGCGGCGTTTGTTCCGGCAGCAGCTAACGAGGAGCCCCGCTTCTCTTGCCAGCTCCCTCCGGGGCCCCCTCGGGCCGCAGGCGGGGTGGGAGAGGTGCGTGGAAGTCGGGTTCTGCAAATCCGCATGGTCTGTCGAGGCAGAGGAGACGGGGGCAGGTGGGAGAAGAGGGAGGCAGCGTGGGGCGAGGGGAGCGGGGTGGGCAGGCGAAGGCGGACGTTGGTGCTCTGCCATTCACTCTGCATGGTTGGGCTTTGCCTTGGGCCACCTCTCACGGGTCCCGTGCAGCAAGGGCCCTTCAGGAGCGCCCTCCGAGCTGCAACACCCAGTCATTTCACCCAAAAGACTCGCTGTTTGCTCCCGGACTTTTCTTTGATGCGAGCTGAAGTAGTGGGTGGGGAGAAGAGGGAGAGCCTCTTCAAAATTTCACAGGAGATCCAAGGCAAAACACTCAGGTGGGTGCACCCGGGTTTCTCTGCTGGTTCCCGTGGGGAGGCTCACATGGGTACAGACTTGCAGGACTGGGTGTTGTCTTCGTACACAGGATGAGGTAAGTACTTTTTGGATGACTGAAAGTGCCTGTCGCTGTTAACGCCAACACAGTGCCACCAAGGGAGAGACAGAGGTGGAAAACAGCAGTGCTCAATTTTGCTGTAAGCGGGCTGAAACGCTGTTAGGAAAACTGAAGCACTTCCCCCATGCTCTGGGTACCCCTGCTTCTCCCCATGGCGTTTAGGACTGGGAAGCCATGGGTGCTGCTTTGGCAGTTTGCTCGTCCACTGCAGCAATCGCTGGTTCCTTAATTTATTCGCCTGTTTTTAATGACCGCCACTGTTCCTACCTGCTTGGGGACAGCCTGCTTATGAATGTGGTGACAGGGGAAGGTTTGTCCTGAGCAAATTTGCAGCCCACGGACTCTGTGGCCAGCTTGTAAAAGCAGAGACAAGCCCTCGGGGAAGCCACGGAGTAGCCAACCCGTGAGGCCCGTCCAGGCGCAGCAGGTGGGGGAGCGAGGCGGTGTGTGCGGGCGCGGCAGCCGCTGCCAGGACTGCAGCCCGGCACTGGCACACCTCCCTCGGCGTCTCTGTCCCAGCGCTGCGGGAGGCACTGCCGCAGGCCCGGATTTTGCAGGTAAGGAGCGTTAGCTGCGATGTTGTTGTGGTGATCCAGGGGCGCGAGCAAGGAGAGATTCGTAGGGAGGGTCTGTGTTTTTCGATAGTCCCGTTGACGTAACTGGAGGGAAAAACGTATCTGCTTTTGAGCGTGTGTTCTTGGAGGAAAGTCTTACACAAAAGCAAATTCCTCAAGGAACAGATAGACCTAAGACCTTAATCCTCCCCTCTCCTCCCCCCATTCCCTACCCTTCCCTTCTCTCCCCTTCCACTCCCCACAGCGGGGCTGGAAGAGGCACCATCGTTTACTGCTCGGCTAGTAAGACCTCTCCAGACATGGGAGACCATAGTTCATCCCTTCCCTATCTCTGAACTGATTTTAACCTAATTCACTCTGTCAAAAAGTGTTCTGGAGTTTGATGTTGCCCTAAACATAATCATTATTTCTTTTTTTTTATGCATAGGAAAAGTAAATGTTCTTTAGGCCATCAAATGCATGTAATTAAGTATGTCTCCATAATGAAGACGTGAGGGTGTGTACCTGATTTTAATCCCTGCGTAAGATGAATGGAAGGATGTATATTTTTACACTAGCTATCCCCTGAAGCGGGGGTTGACAGCAGGTCTCCCTAGTCCCGGGCAGTACCCAGCATTCATGCCCCTTTTCTCCCAGTGAATACAAAATTAAGCACCTTTCGCAAGAAAAACTTACCGTATCCCTGTCCGGAGTCTCTGCTGGCGGACACTTAAAGCATCGACCCGGTAGGAAGGAGGCATGGTTCGTCTCCCCTGAGGGAGGCACAGCCGTGCACGTTTCCCTCGGCAGCTGCCTAACCACTGACCTAGAACGTAAACCACAGGTCTTGCCACATCCTTCCCAGATGTGTTTCAAACACATTTTGATCCTACTCAGCAAAGGAAAAGGCTGAGGCATTTCTGGATGTGCCCAGAAACGTGTTTAAATCTGTGACATTCAGTTTTGCCAGTACGCAGGCCTCGGGCTGGATGTCCACCCCTGTGTGGTGAGAATAAGCCTGCTGCCAGCAGACCTGGTTTTCGGCAGCCGCACTGAAATTTGAAGAGGTGGACATCAACTCACAGAGGCTGTCAACCATGGATGGAAAATCACTGAGCTGGGGGACCTAAATGTCAGCATCTGAGGGGTTTGCAGACACTAGATGAACCAGGACTAGGCAGCTGATGAGTTTTCAAAGGTCAAACTCTGAAGTGACATCCTTCAAATGCATTTGGGAAGCCCAAGAGTCACCTGAGTCTTTTTGTGCATCATAGTCAACTAAAAAGATTCTCAAATTTTTATATATATATTTTTTTTTTCATTCTTTGGGGCAGGGCCTCCTAAATCAATCTGACAAATTTTTGACATCTAGCTGGATGTCTGGGCTCAGAGAAACAAGGAGACCCAGCTCCCACTGGCTTCCATCTTTAATGAGAAAAGCGTGGCCATGCCCCGGGGACTGAGAGCAGACGATGCTGAGGGAAAGGGAAGGTGGTTTATGCCTTGCTGACACTTTCTCATCTCATTCCCGTTTACATCCTTAAGAATGTGGTGCTATAATGCAGAATGCAGATCGCGTGTGAGGCAGATAAACACGAGAGAAAGCTACATGTTCCTAAACATCAAAAAGGCTGCACGGTCTCCAGTTCCCTAGAAACAAAATCCATCTGTGTAAGGACGTGCCTTTGGGATTGTGCAGTAGATTTTCATACCTGAGGACAATGCATACATTAAATTGGTTTGGTTTTTATCTGATTCTGGGGCTTTTTCACTTGTTTCAGTATGTAAATTGCTTTTTAAGGCTGTTCTGCCTATGGTCTGAGCAGCTCAGGATGTCTCATGTAAAGCTCCATAAATTGAGTACAAAGTGTCCTGGTTTCAGCCAGGATAGAGCTGGTTTTCCTCACAGAAGCTAGTGTGAGACTGTGTTTTGGATTTGGGATGAGGAACTGTTGATAATGTGCTGATGTTTTGGGTTGTTGCTGGGCCGTCAAGGACAGTCCAGCTTCTTGTGCTGGCCTGCCAGCGAGCAGGCTGGGGGTGCACGGGGAGCTGGGAGGGGACACAGCCGGGACAGCTGACCCAGACTGGCCAAAGAGATATTCCCTACCATACGACGTCATGCCCAGTACATAAACTGGAGTTGGCCGGGGGGGCGGAAATCGCTGCTCGGGGACGGGCTGTCGATCACGGGGTGGTGAGCAATTTCTGTATTGGGCATCACTTGTTCTTATACATTCCTTTGTTGGTATTATCATTATTGTTCCCTTCTTTCTTTCTGTCCTATTAAACCGTGTTTATCTCAACCCACGAGGTTTTTCCTAATTCTCTCCCCCGTCCCGCTGTGGGAGGGAGAGTGAGCGAGCGGCTGCGTGGTGCTTAGTTGCCGGCTGGGGCTAAACCACGACAAAAGGGTGGCCCCTTTTCCCTTGAAAATCACTGCCTTTGATAAGGTCCCTAGTAGCCAGTCATCTAATTCCTCCTGTAAGAGTGAGAACATAATGACAACCCAAAGGAAACGCTTACAGGAGCCAAAAGGAAAGTGTGCTCCTGCGTTTGGAACACTGGGGTTTCCAGCAATGAACCCGGACTGGCACAGGACACCGGAGCCCAGCGGCTGGCACGGTCCATGGGGCAGAGGTGGCCGTGCGCCGTCGGAGGCGGCGTCTCGCCGCGGGCAGCAGGACCTACCTTCTCGCCTTCTCCTGTCCAGCACACGTGAACGCGAGCTGCCGCACTGAGACTCAGCTGCTGCCTTTCTGACAGCAGCCCGACACCTCAGCAAACTAGAAACAGTAAATGGAAGCAGAAGTGTCAAGAGAACCTGAAACCTGTGACAGCTTTTAAAGAAAACCTCCACAGATGTTTTGATCTTAAAGGGATTATGATGTGGCTTTTGTATCTCAAGCAATTAAATGGCATCGCCTTCACCAAGTCATATAGGAGGGATTAGCACTTAATTTAACTGAAGTATTTTCTAGTGAGTTTAAGAACAAAAGGACAGATCCATATCTCTCTTCCCAGGTTTTCCCCAGTGTTGAGATATTTGTCTTTTACAGGGTCTGGGAGAAATCCAGAGCCGAGCCCCCGTGCTCCACGTGAACGGACACAATACTTGTCTGATTTGTAGCGTTATGCAAATAAAAAGGCAATGACTTGCTGGGTATTACTGCTGTTCATTTGTTCCTATAGCCAGCTTCCATTTTCCCTTAGAAGCAGCTAATGGTAGAGGATCTAATAGGTTTCAGAATGTTTCCCTGCCCTTCAGGATAAAACTGCTGGGTTTAGAGGTTAGATTAAAAGAGTCAGGGAATTGCTTCTATAAGCTGAAATTTCTGTTGATATTGGAACCTTTCATAAACCTTTGCTGCGTTTTACCAATTTTGTCCTTAATCTGAGCGACGACTCTACCACCAGGGTTTAAAAGGAGAAGGTCAGGCTGAGATGAATGCTGTCTCTCCCGAAGCTAAGAAAACCCTTGGCTTTCACGGCTGGCCCGGGACCACAGACTGAGCCGGAGCGGGGGAGCGCTGAACAGCCAGGGCTGTTCACCGTCAGCACGTCCCTGTGATAGCAAACGCCACCACCGCCGCGTCCGGGGGACCATGACACCAGGTGTCCCTCCAGCGGCGCTGGCACCGGGGGTGGCATCTCCCGATCACAGGCTGTGGTGGGGGAGCCAGCGCAGAAGGGCTTTCTCCTTCAACGTCCCTCCTGTGGCTGCTGCGTCCCGAGGCATGTCCCCGTCGCTCCCGTGGGGTGGATGCACTTTTGCACAGAGCTATGCTCCAGGCCAGCCCTGTCCTCAGATGAGGTTTACCTCTTCTCCATATCCTTCTGTCCAGTATGAATTGCTTCTTCCTCAAGCCACGTGTCCCATTCTCGGCCAGCCTCCGCTCCCCGCTGGCATGTAACCACCTTTTGGTAAAGGCAGACCCCTGCCATACAGAGAACAATTTTTTGGTCTATCACCAGAAGGATAAAGATGTCATTGCTTCAACACTCAAACATGGGGCTGAGTTTGTATTGGAATGGCCCAGGAGTTTGCTCTGGCCTGGGGTTGTAGGCAACCAGCTGGGACATCCCCATCTGCCTCCCTTATCCCTGGACCACAGGAGCAGGGACACCCTCACACCCCAGGTTCGGAGCATGGGCCTGGGCCGCTGCAGGTGACACTGGCACATGGAAAGAGTTTGCACCTCGTTTCTCTTCTCTTAGGAAATTACCTGCTATTACCAGTGTCTACAGCAAAGTGCCTTTGCTCCTGTGTTGCCTTTTGTCCCTCCCAGCAGCAGGAGGACACCCGGAGCCACGGTACCCTTTGCTCATGGCGAAGAGCTCCTTCCCCATAGCCCCAGGATGTCTCACCCTTCAGGAAAAACCTCTCCCAGGCCTGATCCTTGGATCTAGCTGTACATAACCTCAACAAACACTTGGCAGTAGAGCAGCATGACTGAAAAAAACGGGGGATGCCACTGACTCTCCTGTATGAAAAGGCCTCTCTGCATGGCAGCATCACCCCCGCAGGTCTGAGTACACACGTGTCCCTACTTGAGCTGGGCCAGATTTGTAACTCATTACGGGCTAATGAAGCCAGGGGACACCCAGGGCTTTTTCAGCCGGTTTGATGAATCCGGCTTCTGAAGTGCTGTTGGTCTATCAATCTGGATTCAGACGTTGAAGTTCTGGGATGGGATCCTTGGTGGTAATCCTCGGTCTGTGCTCAGCTCTGCACCAGCCAGCAATGCGGAGGTGGGACCGAGGGTTGTGCCGCTGGTGTCCCGGAACCGAACTTGTTCGGCCGTAAGCTGTATCTCTGGCTGGTAGGCACTCAGTTCTCACCCAGTGTGGAAGGGTGGTGGTGCCAAGCCCCTCTCTTCCCTTTAAAAATGCTGCCTGGAAGAGTTCCCCTAGAGAAGACTGGCATTTAAAAATAACCCCACAGACAGTAGTGACTAATGTGCTCGCACCGAGCTGCCTCACCCTCCCGCTGTTGCCGATGGCCACAAATGTCACCTGTGTGTGTCTGTAGTCTGCAGCCTCAGGGGGGGCTGCAAAGTGAGTGATGGATTTACATTCACCGGGAGAACATCTGTTATTAGCAATGCTCTGGGTTTTAAGCTCTTCATGTCACTACCTTCATAACTGCTATAATCTGGTGAGAAAATTGTCTAGTTTCTAGCAAAGACCCTGCTCGAAGGCTGTGGTAGCCATTGGCTTACAATGCCACCTGCTCCTGAGTTCAGCCCCACAAGGGAGAGGGCCATTTGCTGAAGAGCGATTTGTGTGTGCAGTAGGAAAACAAGCTCCATGTCTTTTTTCATACACGCATTTCCATGCCCGTGTACTTTGGGAGGCCTGGATGCCCTTTCCTGGAGAATGTTGTTTCAACAGTAAGTCCTTCATATCTCCCACCTGGGATGGTGACATCTCAGCCTCTGTTAAGGAAAGCTTAACATGGCATTGTAAGGCTCAGACGTGGTGTGAGAAGATACCTCCTGCCATGAGAGTGGTGCTCCCTCACAGCCTCCAGCAGTGCTGTCTAACCTCCTCTTACTACTCCCTTTCTCTTCTGGCCCAGGACGTGTCCAGGATGGTGAGCTGGGCTCAGGCACAACCAGCCTGCCCGATGAGACATGTGCACCATGAGGAGCTTACTCCAGGTATATACACCCATGGTTGCCCTCTCCAAAACCATTGACCGGTTTAGGCTACAAGCACAAATGCTCATCCTGCGCTGGCGTGCCCCAGCCGTACAGCACAGAGCAGCTTCAGGTGCAGCCAGCCAAGGACTTGCACAGCAGAGATGGTCCTGTGCTCTTCCAGCCGGACCCTAGTCAGGTATGACACAGAGCAGAGCTGCTGCTAGTCCTCTTCCCCTGGCACAGCTCCGTGTTTAAAGAAACCATCCGGCACTATTCACACTTAAGAATAAGCTGTGGCATTTGAGCAATTTCAGTTGGCCTACATTTACCATATGAAGCAGGCTGTGCTCTTCTCTTGAGGACAGGCTTTCTTTAGGCTGAGTCTTTCAAGGACAGACTGCACCACCACTGCTGAGGAAGCGTTTGGCTGAGAGACAAAGGCTTTCTCTTCGCAAAGTGGCAAAGCACGTCGGCCGTGCTGGGGCCTTTCTCTCTTGTGCCTGCACCTGAGCGCTGAAACGCCTGGGTTTTGGTAAGAAAACCTCCAGCGCTGAAGCCCAGGACATAGAGGAGGTTGGTTTTCAAGACTGCAAGGTTCTTAGGTAGGAAGGGAAATACGAGGAGATGGGTTGGCAAATGACCTGACCATGGTCTATTAACAGGAGCAGCCCATGCCTGCTAATGAGCAGCTTTGGAGTCTGCCTCTTTGGGGAGCAGATATCATTCTAGATCAAGAGGTAGGCTCAAGAGTACTCAAGTGTTTATTAAAAAGCACTTACAACCCTACCCATAGATGAGGCAGGAGCTCCAACCCTGAGACCAGTTGGCACAGGGAGACCATGCCATTGCAGGAGCAGTCTGTGGTGAGAGCTGGTTCCCAGACCTGGGGAGACCACCTCAGCATCATAGGCAAGTCCTTCTGGTGCCTGGCCCCCAGGGCTGGTGCAGGTTGCCTTTCCCCAAGGGCCTGACCCAAGTGCTGAGACTGCAGCTTTGCTGAGGCGTTTGCTGGAAGTCACAGCATGAGGCAAGAGGACAGCAGTTCTCATAACTGCCTTTCTTCTCGCTATGCTCCACGAGCTTTTTACATTGACTCAGTCCCAAAGAACCTTTTATTTAAAAATAAAAACTTCCCAAGCTAACCATGACTTCCCAGAGGAAATTAATAATAAAAAAAATGCGCTCACCATGACGAAAGATGACTGGCAAGGACACGTGGAAGATAATAAAACTGTTTAGTGGCACGTGAGCTCAGAAGGAAAGATCTGTTTCCCATTACACAGCCCATTTCTCATAAATCTTAGCTTGAAGCAGTTACTTCAATGAGTGCCAGCCAGGCTTTTATTTTTTTTCTGTGCAGTTTTGAGTGAGGCATGACTAACAGGCCTAGCCTCACTGGTAAGTGTGCAGAAGCCTTGATGCTGATGCTTTGCACCGGTGTAATTGACTTTTATGGAGTTGCTCGTTAAGAGGCTCCAAAACATGACTGCAGATTGGCAAGTCATCACACAGCACCTCAGCAGCAGCAAGTGCCCAAGCATGATCTGAGCCTCTGGCAGCAGAGGTTAGATTTGACATTATTTAGCTTGCAGTGACAGAGGATACAGCTACGCCAAATTTTCTCATATCTCCTGCAGGCTGAAATGTTGGTCCAGACAGTCATCACAACTCCCACTACACTTGGGAGCGAACATGTCTGACCTTCTGCCGGGCAGAATATACCTCCCATTCCTCGGGATGCTCTCCATGCCCATGACATTGCCCTTGGCTATTTTAGGATGTTGTCTCCACTCATATCCAACCATGCTACATGTCCTGCCACAGACACACCACCTGTTAGAGCCTTATAGTGGCCAGTGCTCACTAAGGTCTCATGGCCATTTAGCTTTGTCAGTAAATCCATGCCTGCTGAGGATGGCTGGTCTCCAACCATAGCAGCTGGAAAGAGCTAGTTGGCCTGTGGGGTGGCATGTGGGGTTGCTGTGCACCTTTTTGAGGTGCACCGTTTGCTGGCACTGCCTCCTCAGAGATGTCCACAACCAGAAGCTTCATCCAGCCCCAGCTGTGAATAAAGATGTCCCCACTGAAACCCAGGGAGCCCTCCTGTAGCAAATGACAACCATAGGAGAAGAAACCAAAGCCACGGATGATTATTGTGGGCAGAAGGAGGAAAGCACTTGCACCTGCCTGTTTGAAGTCAATGAGAAATCAGCCTGGTGACAGGCTCTGCTGCCCCATGGACTTAGCCCATTACTGGGACTCTGTAAAACCTGCTTCCCACTAACAGACCCAGACCCCAAC
The DNA here is from genome assembly GCF_964289735.1 of Phaethon aethereus. Lineage (NCBI taxonomy): Eukaryota > Metazoa > Chordata > Aves > Phaethontiformes > Phaethontidae > Phaethon > Phaethon aethereus. Next base: position 10,913,878 of record NC_138576.1, read on the forward strand.
AACCTCCACCCACTGCTTCACCATGCACGTTGGGGTTGCAGACTACAAAACTGGACCATCTGTCTGCTGGCCTGCCAGGGACCTTCCACATTAGGCAAGAAGCCCATCCTGTTTCAAGAAACAGTCCTTCTCTGTTGAGCTGTAACCTAGAGCAAAGGTATACATAGTGCTTTTTTTCACTTAGATCAGGCAGTGGGTGCTGCAAGCTTGGATGCAAAGAGGAAAGAGGAGAAGCAGCAAGGATGGTGTGGATGAAGTTGGTTAAGCTCCTTGCAAGCAAGGGAACGGTTGGTAGAGACACTGAACTTATGAATGTTACTGGTAATTAATAGTTCAAAACCTTCAGCAAAATAAAACATTTTAAATATTGTATTTCATGAAGATTTTATTCATGGTGTTTTTTCCAACAGTTCCAAGTGTTTAATAAAGTGTTCATTTTGATAAATAAACAATTTTTTTTTTGTTTATTTATCAATTGGGCTCTCTTTTGATCTGCTCTTTTGTTCATGAACTGTCTAACAGAGGTCAGAGAGGAAGAGTGAAAGAGCATTTTTAGCAAAGGGAAGGTTTCAATATGTCACATTTATTAGAAGTAATAAGTACACAAAATCCCAGGATCTATAAAGGGCTTTGTACAGGGAGCTTAATTTGCGTCTCTATTGGATATCTTTCCCTAATTATCTTTTTGTTGTTGCTGTTCTTACTTCATTTACTGTGTGGATGAGTATCAAGGCATTTCCTCTGCCAAGTGGGGAATGGTTGATACAGTTCACTGCAGAGCTGGGACCCTTGAGAACAGACCAGTCATCGAGAGTGCTGCAAGCTCCAGAGGTGAATCATTAGGGTGAGATTTCCACAGGGACTTCAACTTCTTTTTCCCTATCTTTGCACTTACAATGTTTTATAGCGCGCGAGATGACCTGAGCGGAGGTGTGCCAGATGTTATTTGTGAATCTGTGGACAGAGTTGAAACACAGAATGCTGGAGTCAAACTAATCCTCTTCCTGGTTTCTGAGGCACCCTTTATCTCTGAAGTGTTCGCAAATATTGAAGCATATTCTGTGCCAGCAAGACCAGGCCAGAAAAACCCTCTCTTACATGCAATCTCCTCAGTGATGATGCTGTTTTACCACATCTTTTAAGGACTGCCATATTTTCCCATAAAATAGGAGGAGTAAGTGCCTGAAGCCTGGAGAAAAGCAAATGTGGCCCCTATCTTCAAGGACAAGAAGGAGAACCCAAGGAACTACAGGCTGAGCAGCCTCAACTCCACCCCTGGAAACCATTTCCAGGTACATGAATGACAAGAAAGTCACCAGGAGTAATCAGCATGGTTTCACTAAGGGGAAGTCATACTTGACCAACTTGACAAACTTGTATGGTGAAATGACTGGCCTGGTAGATGAGGGGAGAGGAGTGGATAGTGTCTACCTGGACTTCTGTGAGGATTTTGACACTGTCTCACATTAGATCCTCATAGACAAACTGTTGATGTATGGGTTAGTTGAGTAGACAGTGAGGTGGATTGAAAACTGGCTGAATGGCTGGTCCCAGAGGGTGGTCATCAGTGGCATGAAGTCTAGTTGGAGGCCAGTGACTAACAGTGTACCTCAGGGATCTATACTGGGTCCAGTCCTGTTTGACATCTTCAATAATGATCTGAATGAGGGGGAAGAGTGTATCCTCAACATATTTGCAGATGACACAAAACTGGGAGGAGTGGCTGATATTCCAGAGGGCCATGCTGCCATCTAGAGACCTCAACAGGCTGGAGAAGCGGGCCAGCAGGAGCCTTATGGAGTTCAACAAGGCAAAATGCGAAGTCCTGCATCTGAGGAGGAACAAACCCATGTGCCAGTATATGCTGGAGGCCAATCCAGCAGAAAGCAGCTTGATGAGAAAAGGATCTGGGGTCCTGGTGGACACCAAATTGAACATGACCCATCAATGTGTCCTTCTGGCAAAGAAGGCTGGGCTGCATTAGACAAAGTATTGCCAGCAGGTCAAGGGAGGTAACCTTTGCCCTCTTCTCAGCACTGGTGAAGCCACAGTTGGAGTGCTTTGTCCAGTTCTGGGCTTCCCAGTACAAGAGAGACATGGACATACTAGAGAGAGTCCAACGAAGCATCATGAAGACGATTAAGGATCTGGAGCATCTCTCCTATGAGGAAAGACTGAGAGAGCTGGGGCTTTTCAGTGTGGAGAAGAGAAGGCTCAGGGGAATCTTATCAATGTATATAAATACATGAAGGGAGGGTGCAAAGAAGTCAGGGCAAAATTATTTTTGGTGGAGTCCAGTGACAGGAGCAGAGGCAATGGGCACAAACTGAAACATGGAAGGTGCCCTCTGAACATCAGGAAACACTTTTTCACTGTGAGGGTGACCAAGCACTGGCACAGGTTGGTTGCCCAGGGAGGTTATGGTGTCTCCACCCTTGAGATATTGAAAAATTGTCTGGACACAGTCTTATGCAACCGGCTTTAGGTGGCCCTTGTTGAGCAGGGGGCATGGACCAGATGACCTCCAGAGGTCCCTTCCTACCTTCACCCTTCTGTGATTCTGCGATGGCCCACAATAGCAGGAAAGTCACAGATTGAGGTATTTTGGTGGTCCCTGTTGAAGGTGGTTGCTTTGGAGGTCACTAGCTCTTGCCAGCCCATCTTCAGAGCTGGAAGGGCAGCGAATTGCCACAAGACTCAGTGCCTGTGAGCCCCCCGGGGAAAGCCCTCCCTTGACTTTGCAGCCCAGCTCACTGGCTTCACCCACTCCTTGTGCTGGGTGGTCTCCCTTGCCTGCCACCCTCCTTGCAGCAGCCGTGGCAGCACCCTGCCCATCCCCACAGAGCCTTGCTGTGGAAGTCAAAGAGGACTGAGGCCAGGATAGGAACCGGGGTTTACATGTCATTTTGGCCATTGTGGCTCTTCACCGCTTGCATTACCTGCGCCTTTGCTCCAGATGGAGAGGGTGCCTGTTTTCACAGGCCTCTTCACTTAGAGCTACCATGTTCTGCCTGCCAACTTGCGCTCAAATCCCACGCTGTCTATCAGTGTACTTATTTTCTCTGGAGGAAGGTGAGCATTTTAATTAATGATGAATTTCAACTTGTAAGAAAGCAGGCTCTCTCACTAACAGATGAAGATTAATGCAGAACCTTTCCCTTTCTCAAGACTTTATACTTGACTGGCTTGACTCCTTGCATAGATGCAGCCTGCATGTTTGAACAGGGAGCAACTGTTTTTCAGGCATCTTTGGCTCCTGCTGTGCTGAGATCTCCTTTGTTTTCTGCAGCACAGTGGTGATTGATAGCTCTTGCACGCATGCCAGTGCCTGAAGCTGAAAAGCTGGGGATGCTGGGCAGGCTGGAGCTGGTGAGCTGCAGGGGTACTGATCTTTAGCACCCTCCAGCCACCTAAATTAGGAAAAGGAAGAAGCACAAAAAAGGACCTTTTCTGAAATACTGAGGCAAACAGTATAATTGCTATCTGTTTGTCAGCGGCAGAGTCCACACTGTAGTTTGAAAAAAACCCACAAACCCCCTCTGGATCCTACTACTATGCCCACATTACAGGGACACCAGCTCAGACTCAGCCATGAGCTAGAGGTGACATTTGGTGCTGTCTAAATGGGGAAAGCCTGAACCCAGGCCACCCAGGAACACTGGTCCATCTTCATCCCTGCATGCAACTGGGGTGGGGTGGCTGTGCTGCTCTCACCCAGGCTGTCAACCACTTTCTTACCTGTTCTTTCACCAACATGATGCAGTTGGGCAGGTAAAATGTCCATGAGGTCCCCCCCTGAGGGACACACACATGGGCAGCTGGGGTTTATAGGCAGTCTTTTGTTGGATTGCTTTTATAAGGCCATAGGCTGGTCTTATTTCCACTTTGGCCACCCAGAACTGGGAGGACAAATCCTGCTACCTGACATGACTCCTTCGGATGTTGTAGGTATATAGTCAAGAAGAGGAAAGGAAGGATTGTTTAGGGGAAGATCTGTGAACAGTGTGAACATTGTGTACCCTGAATTAGAGGTCTCCACCACTCCTCCTGGGATGTCCTCCTCTGCCTGTGCCTGCTGCATTTCCCTCCAGACCTTTTAAGAAGCAGCTCTGGTGGAGACAGGTGTTGCTCTGTGGGGACAGGAGAAGTTGTGATCCTCCTGCAGATGCCAGCAGAGTCAAACTGGAACGGCATCACAGGTTTTGTCCTTCCCTTTGAGCCCTCTGTGCCCCTGAGGACAGCCCCCACTTATCCATGTTGGCTGTTGAGCAGCGTAACGCAAAGGCATCCGTCTCCCATTGCAACACATGTCCCTCAGACCATGATAACCCCCTATGGAAAAGATCAAAACTTGATCGTCAGAAGGGCCACAGAGATAAGGAAATTCTTGTACATCTCACGTGTCTGCTCTACGAAAGGAAGGCAAGCCTCATTCCGCTTGTTCTAGCAGAGAAGAATGAGAGTTAGGTGAGGGAAAGAGGCAGAAACTGAAAGGAGAGTAAAAAGAAGCTTATGGAAACCCAGCAAGGCTGCTGTCATTCAGAGCACCAGCAAGGACCTCTGTTGACTATCAGGCCAGAGGAGCAGCTGTGAGGACACAGCCCCTGCAAGACACCTGACATTATTGCTGCTGCTGGCCCTTTGCCTGCTGTCTTCCTCCTCCATCCCTGCAGGGGGAGGCGAGTGGAAAAATATTTGCATCTTATTTAGTGTCTATCCACGTAAAGTTTGTGCATCCAGAACAGTTTTCCTGGTCTTGAGGCTTGCTAGCGAGGGAAGCCTGTCAAACTTCCAGCTTCTGAAACAGAGTGCTTCAGCTGGATACTGTTGTGTCTTCTCAGGCAGATGCAGCCATAGATGCTGCAAATATGCCTGGATAAACTTTTCTAGAGCCCTTAAAGATGAGATGATATGAAGGAGGATCCGCCCAAACTCTCCTAATTGCTGGGGGTGCTGTGCCACTGCGGCCAGCTCTGCAGGGTCCCAGAGTGGTGCCAGCATCAGTTTGCTGCAGCTTTTGCTCTTGCACATTTATTTCTGTTTCCCTCTTCATACTTTTTTGCTTCTGCTCCTCCCTCCCTTTCAGCTTTCACTTGATTTTGAAGCTAGGGATCCTACAGTGAAGGGGGAAGGTTGGATTCAACCACCTACTGGAGAGATCCCAGACCAAAAAAAAATGACCCACAGTAATGAGGTCACAAAAAGGAAAATAGGTAGATAGGTACATAATATAGATCCTGATACCACCAAATACCACTGTGTCCTGTGGCTGGATTCACCAGCAGGGTCTGGAGGGTCATCAAAGACATCTCAGTGATCTTCCCATCACTACCATCACCTCAACAGCCAGTCTGACTGGGGCACCACTCCTGGCAGAGGCCACAGAGGAGGAGGGTGCTGGAGCCTTCCTCTCCCGCTGCAGTGTCACACCGCACTCGGGGAATTGCCGAGGTCAGTGAGGGAGCTGGGCTTCCCCAGCATTTGCAGAGCCAAGCCCAGGAGCTGAAGTCTGGTCACCCTGCACTGTTGGTAGCTCTTCACGTTGTGTTGTAAACGTGTGGAAAAGCAATGTGACTGCAACACCGGGGCATAGCCCGTCTGAAGATAACACCCAGCAGACCTGTAGCCCCCGGTGCCTCCTAGCCTGAGAGGATCAGCAAAGCTGCAGTTCCCCCTTCCTTCTGCTCTATCCCTCCTGCTTCTCTGCAGGAGTTGAGCCAAGTCCCATTCTTACCTGAAGGCAAGTAAGAGCTTGCTTTGCAACCGACTCGAAATGCAGGGACAGGAATAACCCTTCTCTGATGCTTCTTCTCTAAGAGGGGCTGAATCTCCTCTTCTCCTCAGGGAGACTGCAGTTTGACTGCCTCTGCCTTGCATAACCCTCCACTTCAACATGCTTTGTGCTTTATTTTGATTCCTTTTCCTTTTCACCTCCTAGAAGTTTCTGCTTTTCAAATGTGCCTACCTGCCTTCAAATGGGCCTCAATTCCACTTCTTGAACTGTTTAAACTTTCAGTGGTGACCTATTAAGCCAAGCCTTTATGAACATCACACAGCGACAGAACTAAGAGAGGTCTTGCGCTCAGCACATCACCATCACACCCTCTGGGTTCAAGAGGGCGATGAGCAATTGGCACTCATATGCTCAGAGAGAAGTAGTCCTGACACACTGGGTGCTAAAAATAAGTATACAGTCATAGCTGGTCACCTGAGCACTGCCAGGCTCTCTGTATAATCCACAGGGAGAGACAGGAACCTCCAGAGAATAATTCGACCACCTTAAGATAAATACTGTTTTCTGTTTGTCTCCATTTTCTCAATCTCATCTTATCTACCTTCCTAAATATTTCTGCAGAATTTAAATTTTGTTCAAGGTGGCATTTAAGGTAAAATATCTGTGCAAATTAGATTAGTTCTGGATCGTTAGATCCCTTCCCAATTTCTGAGCAAACTCTGCCAACCATCTTCAGAAATGCCAACATCCAGTGAACAAACCACTATTATCCTTGCTGTTGTAGACTTGTCGTCTGCCAAGATGTAAGCAAAGAGACCATGTTATTCTACACCAGTTAAATAACATCTTTTCACAGATAATTTACACTAAGGGAAGGCATATCAACAGGTGTTTAAATACCTGGGAATATAATTTCCAATTTGGGAAAGTGAGAACTCTGGGAAGTGGCATAAGCAAAGCGCCATTAATGCAGCTAAAGTGCAGTTTACACTGACTTTTGGTCTTAAATTCATAGAATAAACTAATTTGGGCACCAGACTGCTTTTCCAGGTGCCACATTATACCAAGGCTACTGACACTGCTCCATGTCCTCCTGCATCCGAGGCCTCAGCAGCTATTATCTGGGCATGCCTGGCACAACCCCAGTGTACTGCTGTCAGCACATAGTGCAATGTCCGCGTTCGGGAACATACTAGCAAAGTCGCTATTCATCTTCTGTCTGACAGTGGCCAGAGCTGTCACCTGGGGGAAAATTCTATTTTCGTGACTTCTTTTGCCCTCTCCTCCCTAAAACTTGCACCCACAGCGTCTGTATGCAGGAACACTTTAACCTGCTACAGTATGAGGATATTTTGGGTGAAAAACCTCCCCATGAGTCCCACAAGGACTACAAGGTTGGGAGACGAGGCTCAAGGCTTGGGATTATGAATGATGGAGGCCTTCAACCCCCTGAATTTGGAGAGAGGTGGATGAGAAAACGCCTGCCTTGTCAGACCTGTCGCCTCAGTGGGTTGTGCTGTCCCCCTGTGGTCCATGGGGACAAGGATGAGGTGGACAACGGCAGGGAAGTCTCTCCTGGTAAGGCAATTTGTGGTACATCCTCAGTTACCCAAGAGGGCACAGCCTTGCCTACCTGATCAATTACTGCAGGGGGATGAGCTTCAGGCGCCTTCATAGTACTTCAAGGGGGCTTAGAAGAAAGATGGGGACCGACTTTGGAGCAGGACCTGTAGCGATAGCACAAGAGGCAATGGTTTTAAACTAAAAGAGGGCAGATTTAGACTAGATATAAGGAAGAAATTCTTCACAATGAAGGTGGTGAAATATATTCTATGATATAGATTCTATGATATGATACAGGATCATAGAATCGAACCACAGAATCACAGAATAGTTTGTGTTTGAAGGGACCTCTAAAGGCCATGTTGTCCAACCCTGCTGCAATGAGCAGGGACATCTTCAACCAGATCAGGTTGCTCAGAGACCCATTATCATATAACATACAACAAGCAGTTTCATATAACATTGAAGCTAAATCGATGGCCAAAATCCCACTGTCAGAGTCCACAAAGAGCCAGCTGCCACGTCTATACGCACAGAGTCATTGCGGTATTGCCTTTCACAGTCCCAGGGGACACACAAACATTGGCCATGGATAGAAGATCTCAGGACACGAGGTCACATAAATCTGAGCGGCACAAAGGCGACCCGTCAGCTGAACCAGACCGCTGCAACAGACCTACAGTTCCTGACATTTACTATTCTGGGACAAAACAGCCCTAAATGCTCCATTTAAACTCTGGCTTTGAAAGGCTCCTATTTAAATCCAGACGGACGCTGCTGAAGCCAACACGAGTGAGACAAAGGCACATGGGTGCCTGGCGTTTTCCCACGTGCCGCTCCAGTTACCCCCTCAGAATATGCGAAACCCAGCGCCCTGTTTACCAGAAACAGTCTGGAAGGGCTGAATTGCCCGTGACTATTTGTGGAAAAGTCTTCTCAACTCAAAGCACGCTCCCAAAACCCCCGCACAGAGAAACCCGCTCATCCCCAAAACGGGGTGCGCCAGCCACAGCGCTGATGAACGCCGCTGGCGGAGCTGCCTCTCGCCATGCTACATAGCCAGTCAACACGGACGTCTTACTTCCTGGAGTCAAGGAGGCACAGGAGGAAGCTGTGACACCTCTCCTGCCGGGAAGGACCCCCGTGTCCCCCCTTGCTCGGGGAGCACGTGCGGGCCGCGGAGCTTGCGGTGCTGGGAAGCGGCTGCAGTAGCCCCTGTGGCGGGGGCTGGACGGGGTCCCACAACAGCAACACGGTTCCTGCCTCGAGGTTTGCAGAACAATAGTCCTTTCAATTAGTGATTAAACTGGTATCTTTGCAAACTCCAGTTATTTCTGGTTTGCGTTTGGCATGGATAACAGTTTGTTGCCTTTTTTCTTATAAGCCGGTTTTAGAGTAAGAGTTTTTATCTTACTGAGCTCTTTTTAATGAAATACTTTGTTCTTATTGAACTGATGCCCCGGCTTGTCTGAAAGCAGTTTGATTTCTGTTTAGTTATTAATGTGCCTAACTAAGTATTGCAAAGAAAGGGGAGATGGGTAAAAGCACTTCCAAATCGGTGAATTGATTGTGGTTTCCTTCCACCTTCAACCTTCAGCTGTTGCAGCACAGCAACTAATCTTCCCTGTGGAATTGAAAGACAGGAATCTAATGTTGTTTATGAGATTGTTATCCTCAAAAACGAGGAGGTGACGACCGAAGCTGAAGGAAGCAAAGGCTCTCCCTCTCATCCTAGCAGGACACAACTCGGATATGAGGAGGAGGAAGAGATCACCGCTGAACTTTAAAGCCTAAAAATAACTAAGTCAGAGAAAGGCCTGGAAATCTTTTGGCCTGTAAAGAGCTCAAGCCTCTAGCAAGAGAGAGAAAAATTAAAGGCTGGTAGATACTGGGCAAACCGTGCGGAGCACGGCCGGAGCAGAGAGGCAGGGGGATTCCCGCCGCCGATGCTGGCCGAGCTTGCAGGGCAGGGACGGGAGGGATGGCTGGGAGCACCAGGCTCTCTCCTGCACGGGCTCTGCCTTCTCCTTTGCACTGTGGCACCAGGCAGGAGCAAGTCCCAGCAACATCCCAGAGGCTGATGTTAGGGAGTGCCACATACTCACATAGCTGCAGTGGTAGCTGATGCCTCGGCAGCCAGTTGGCTTTTAAAAATAGTGTGGAGGGGAGGAGAGAGGCAGGTGCTCTCTGGCTTTCATGCTGGTCCTTCAGCTGCAGGCTGAGGAGACGCTGATTCAGCCTGAACTTGGTCTTCTCTCCAGTGAAAGAAGAGCAGGCTATCAAGACTAGATCCAGGACTTTGTGCTTGTAGAAGTAAATCAAATGAAGGTAAAGTTTTTGCTGAGATTTAAAAGATGAGCCTGGGCTGAAGTAGGCTCTTTTTATTTAATGAAAATGGGACGAAAAAGAAGTTGGGCTTTTAAGATGCTTGGTAGGTGTTCCTGGAAGGTTCTCATCTGTGAGAGTGCTGTTTCCCAGGAGCGGAGGCATGCAAAAAGACACAGAAAGTCTTTCAGAGCCATCCACTGCAAAACCACAGATCTCACAGACCCAGAAGGAAACCTGTGCACGGGAGAGCCCGTAGCCATTGACTGCTAAAGGTAAATGTACAGGAGAAAACTACTGAGTAAAGGGCTTTTCATGATATGAGCAACCTCAAGGGCAGTCTGGGGCGGCAAGCGTTCCACCAGCTGGGAAGTGCCAGGTCCTGGCACCAAAACCCACCGACACCTCTGTTCCCCAGCAATGCCAGGACCTCCACCAGCGGAGATCCCCAGTGCCTGTGTGTCCCAGTGATACGCACCCACTGCTCCCCAGAAACCCTTTTTTAAATACTTAACCTCTTCAGCCAAGAAAACAACTGGGTAAGAACTCATTTTTCTGAGCAGCCCTGCTGGTGAGGTGGCCTGTCCCCCGAGCTGCTGGCACTGGGGGTTGTCCCTAATGCCTCCATGTGGGAAGGAGCAGCGTACACTGACCCAGAGCAGGCAGCAGCCGGGACAGCAACATCCCTGTAGAAGATTACTTTAGTGTCTTCAAAACCATTAAGCTTTGGTTGAACTCAACTAGTACCAAACTTTGATGGGACCAGAACTGCATCCTGCTGATGATGGCAATTAACCTATAAACTTTTTTTTTGCACCTTGAAAAGTGCAAAATAATGTATAAACACAAGGTACTGTTATTAAAACCAATCTCGTCCACATTTCTCGCACGTAGCCAACTTTTTTTCCCAAAAGTATTTAGACCTCAGCTTGCTATTACCACGAAACAGGAAAGTTTAACAGTGATTAAAATAAGCTTCCTTGGTTCACTTACAGCCATCCTGGCTGTAGCCTCCTTGTAATAGACAACATGATTTAAATTGGTGAGAAGACGACATAAACACGAGTTTGATTTTCTTCTGAAAGGCTGTGTGCATTCCAGGCAGCTTTTAAGAGCACTTCCAACACTAGCTTTTAAGAGAAACTTTATCACACTGAGATTAAAGGATTAGAATTTAAAAAGAGTTCCTAGACAAGCCTGAAAATTTACAAAAAAGGAAGAAACATGTCAGAAGGAGAAGAAAAGATCCATTGTGAATATGGCAATGTCTGTTTCTAAAAATTGTAGAAGAGAGTGATGTTCTCTGCAACCTGATAAGATGCTTCTTCCTTTATCCATTATGATTTGAGAAACGGAAACCATCCAAAATGAATTTCATCTGGCTGGATTAAATGGGCTCCACAGGAAATTCTGTTTTCAGTCGCTTAATGGCAGGGATTACACAGGGTGCGTGTTCCCAGCAGATCCTTTTGCATAAGCCTTGATTACCTTCCAGCAGGAAAGGCTGCTCACCCCAGCAGTTGCTCTGCCCAAGGGGCATGGTGCACTCATAAAAATGCATAATAATAAGCAATTACACCATCATGATACAGAAGTCTTGATAGCTGAATCTGTAATTTATTGATGGGATCAGATTAGAAACTTAGAGCCTGTCTAGGTGAAAGAGGTTTTTTGCTAATGAAACTCCAGGTAAATCCTGAAAGAGCCTCAGGAAGCCTTCAGGCAAATTTGACTCTGCTGCTGGCACTACTCTTCTCCCTCTGGGCCCTTTTCAGCAAAGTACGTAAGCACATAAATATATAACCAAAGTTAAGAGGCAGATAATGATAGCTCTGAAAATTAACAGAGTTTTTTATGCTTTTCTCGGGTATTGGTCTTGCCTGTGCCCAGGATAGATGGTGTCCTGCAAGTGTAGGAGCTGAGCTCTGAAGAGGTGTGAGAGGCACAGATGCTCTTTGACAGTGCAGCCAGGGAGTTTGCATCAAGAGGACTTCACCAGGGCAAGCCTGTGAACCCGAGGGGTTAAAACATGCACCTAGTACCTCTTCTCCTTCCAGATCTCTTCTGCTCACATCTGCGTGATGGAGAAGAAAGCCTCTGTTGAGTATGAAGAAAACTTTCAAACAGGAGAGGAAAACATCATCCGTCTGCATCTTCCCACAGTCTACATGTTGGTGACCTTCCATGCATGCCCCATCCAACACAGGTCACAATAACAGCGCTTACCTCCTCTCAGCCAGTTTTGAGGCAGAAGTCTAGAAAATCTAGCAAATCAAGCAAATATAGACCATCGACCCTGGTGAAGACTTGCCTAACCTGCTCTTCAAGATCACCAGTGGAAGAGGTTCAGGAACTCCCTGGGCCGCTCCATCCACTGCTTCACCACTTTACGGTTAGAAATATTTTCCTACTATCTCATCCAAATGTTGTTTCCGGCAGCTTCAGTCAAATGTGTTTTGCCTAGTGCCACCAGACGGACAGAAAGGCTGCTTGCTCTCCTCCCTGCGACACTCAGAGCGCCTGCTGCCTGCTCCTCTCCCCTCGGACCTCTCTTTTCCAGAGTAACTTGTCTGCCATCCTTCCTGACTCAAATTTGTTAAACCTCTGCCACAGCCACCCGTCCTGGACAGTAGCCAACCTTTCTTAAACTGGATTTAGCACCCAAGACTCACCAACAAAGAGCAGAGCAAAATCACAGCCTGTGACGTTCTTGTTGATACAACCCAGAACACATTTTCCCTTTTATTTAACCTTTCATCTTCTACCTAATATAAACTCATGCTTGGGGATGGGGTGGGGGTTTTTTTGGGGGGTGGATGCTGTTTTGCTGCCTGCTTTGTATTCGCACATTCGATAGCCCCTTCCCAAGTTGAACATTTTACTGCATTTGATGCTGTTGGTTGTGCTTTTCCCCTGACTCTCAGATTGCTCTGAGTCCTGCTGCATCCCTCAAGTAGGTTTGCAAACTTCCCTCCGGGGGCTTCATCCTTCTACAAATGAAAGTGCATCCTCTGCTCCACTGGCTGAACTGGAAGTGAAAAACAAATCGACTAAAATCTCTGCAAACTTGTGTAAAGAAAAATTTGTTAGAGTGAACTATTGAAGCTTGCCTTTGGGTGCCATTTGTCAAGCGGTTCAGCACCTACCTTGTTAGGATTTAATCTCTTTTACATTCTCTTAGATTGTATAGAATAACGTCATCTGGCCATGACAAAAGCATTTCTGAAGTCATGATGCAACCTACCAGCTACTTTTCCCCTGTTCATGAGGCCAGTTATCCTGTCACAGAAAGGAGTTAGACTGGAATCATGTGACATGTTTTTGAAAAATCTACTGTTGATATATTTGCATTTTATCCTGCTGGTGCTTCTAAAGTTGTGAATAAGTCACACAGAATGCTTCCGGTACCACAGCGAGTCTGATGGGTCACTCTTCTCTCCATGCACATCCTTCTGCTGTTTGCTCTTCTCCGCCCTGCTAGGATCTCCTCTTCCACCTTGTTGCACACTCAAAGATAATTGCTAATGTTTCAAGGAGTGCTTCAGCTGGTCCCTCACTTACCCTAGGGTGATTGTCATCTGTCCCTCCCAACTTATCTAATTTCTCTAATTTATGCCTTACATTTAAAACATTTAACTGATCTAAACATTTCAACACTGAAATTACAGGGAAATACCAAATAATGGTTATTATGCATTGATTTATCAGTCTACTGACTCAGGAGATGTCATGGATCTTTTGTGTCCCATTACTTTCAAAGATACTTTCAAATAGAGATAAACATTAGATTTATTATGTCTAATGATAATAGTATGTTCATAACCTTGTTTTGAAAATAACATTTTTGCTACAAAGAAGTAAAGAAAGATCAAGTTTGGATTGCCTCTTTATATAGCTGTGACTCCTTCAAAGGCTATCCTTTATCTTTTATAAAGCCAAAATCTGCTGTATTTTTGCTTTAAAATCAAACTAGTTTTTTAACCCAATGGTAATGGAAGTTCATAATTTTGTTTCTTTCTCAACTCACTCAAACTGTTGCCATGGAAATAATTCTATATGGAGATGGGTCAAGAGAAAATAATCTCTCAGAGAAGACTGCTACTTGAAAGCACATAAATTATAATAATTTAATCAAAGCATAAAGTAGTCAATCTAAAAATCTATGCAAGTATAATAATTCAATTCAACTGCCTGATCTTTCTCTCCTGTGCATATCTTCTACATTATTGTTAAAAATCCATTGCTAATTAATCTGCTAATACGGTTTTCCAGGACACAGTCCGGCTGGCCACTGTAAGTGGTCTGCAGAGGAGATGAGAAACGATTGCTGTCTGATAAAATAAAGACCATTGTTCTCGCACTTGCTTGTCACTTTGAGATAAATATGATTTCTCCTGGTTATAGAGTCCTCTATCTTCCCCCTTTCTGCCTTGCCATACTGCTGTGGGAAGGCTTGGATGCTTAATCCCCATCTCAGATGTGGCTCCACATCCATTTTGAGTATTTCATCTCCAGGAACCTGGACCCAAGTTTAGTGAAAAAAACCAAGAAACTTTGGAAAGCAAACATTGCTTTTTTGAAGTTAGAAGTGTTTGTAGATACTAGCTGAATTGTAAACAATTTTGCTATAGAAACTGGTTTTTGTGTTAAAGTAAGGAAATCCCATATTAATATAATCAAGGAAAGACCTGATTATTCACATTGTCCTTCTCATCGTCCATCTCGCTATCTGTTCTCTGGGTAATGTTTTACCTGGGCCCAGATACATTTTTACCCAAGAGCTATCCAGTGGCCTTCACCCAACTTGTCCAAGGTGCTACGTTTGCAACGAGCTGCAATAAGAGATAGGCAAAAATTCTTCCCATTTCAAAGACAACTGAAACAAGACCAATCTGCGGAGTGATTTGCTCCTGGCTGTTGATCCCACTCTGCCAGAAGTGGGTAAAAATCCAAAGCACCCAACTCCAATGTTATCCTCCAATTCAGATTCTAATGCCATGTCATTTCAGTTTCAAGAGTGACCCATGAATGTGCGAGATGTATTTTTGCCTAAAATCTTTGGAGAAATGTGGAAGGAGAACAAGACTTGAACAAAGCTACAAAATATAGAAGAAGAAAAATGACAAAAATAAGACCAAGTGTCCCAGGACAGCAGCATGAAGCAAAAAGATCTGATGGCTTATGATTAATGTCACTGACAGGGGAGAAGTGATTTTTCCTTGCAGGAATGATACAGGGCAAAGTATAGATGAAAAATAATGGAATTGCAGAGTTGCTAGCCATTGTTTATCTGGTTTTAAAGCAGAGACTGACAGGCTTTTACCTAAACTGGTGATAAGATTTCTAGAGAGAGGAGCAGGAAAATAAGGAAGTCTGTAAGATAAATCCTAAAATAGCTTGTGAAGGCTTCAAGCCTCTTGGTACTGACAAGGCATTAAGTGCAGACAACATCCGTCCGAGGGTGCCGAGGGAAGCGGGGGCAGGACGGGGAGAGGTCCAGCAGATTTTTTTTCCAAGGTTGCACGTCCCCCGTGCCGGGGACGGACCAAGTAAACATGGATGAGTCAAAGGCGCCAGCAGCTGCCAAGGCTGTTCAGTAGCAGCAGTGGAGAAAATCCCAAAGTTTGAAGGAATACATTGGGAAGGGCTGGAGAAGAGAGGTTGGTTGGTTGGTACTAGAAGGCAGATCTAGGCTTTCTGCAGCCCGCCACTGCAGCCCCCAGCTCTCCCCATTAAAGGTGTGGGGAACACCATGAAATCGCTTCTAGCAGAGGTGCTTAAACCTTGGCAGCATGAATATGCTTTTCCTCCTTGCTTTTCCTTCCTGCACCTAGCCGAGGTTGGCCAGAGTGAATGACAGCTCACTCTGTCATATATACACTTCAGCTTGGGAAAGTATCCCCCAAAAAATTTAGGAAAAACCCTGGACATTTCTTTCACTGAAGTTAAAGGGAAGCAGACACATGTGGTAAGAGTTTTATATGAATTCCCAAACTGGAGTCAGATTAATTTAGCTGTTGACTTTTTAATTAAGCAAAGCATTTCTGAACTAATCAAAAAAGAGATTTATTACTAATATGAATTTACCAGACAGTTTCACTTTTATTTCAGATGATTGCTTATTCTGACAATATTCAAGTCTGAATATTGATGGCCAGGTTTAATAACAGGTTACCTAAAGGATGCCTTACTGTTCCTATTCACCAGTTGGTTTTGGCTTTTGAGTAGAATAATGAAAAATAATAGCATAAGAATTGCTGTAAGAAATTCAGACCAGTAATTCTCTTGTGCTAAAATTCTAAAATATTAAACCACCTCTGACCTCTGAATAATTCATTGTTACCAACAATCAATTTAATAACCCTAATGAACAAATATCACAACACAAGTGACATGGTGGTGATACATTTCCCAATTTATTCATACATTCACATATCTTACTGAACTTTGTCACATAAAATTTAGCATTTCAGGAAGGAAGGTAGCCTTATCCCTGGAGGCTTTAGGTGTTTCTTCCTTATTGACCTACCATTGTAAGGACGTATAATTGTAAAAGAGCACTGTTGATTTTCAGAAGCTCTTTGGAAAAGCAGAATCTTAGCTTCATTAAAAATTGAACAGTGTAGCGTAGCGATACGACTGGAAGAGAACTGAGATGGTCTGCATTTAGCCTCCAACTGACTAAAGAAATAAGGGAAACCCCCTGTAAAAGGGTCTCAGTCTTAGTCAAGTTTAGACACACAGGTCTGAAGATATCTCCGCCTCTGCTGCCTCTCTGTGGACGTACCTGAACAGCATAGGCAGCTCAGGATTTTACCTCAGATTTTCTGAACAACCAAAACTTCTCAATCGAGTGCCTAGACATGTGAGTTCAGCTGGGCTATGTCCACCTTACACCTAAACCTGCTCATGATCCAGTTAGCAGATATGCCCCTGCCCTCCCCAGCTGCCTCGGGACACTCAGGGTAGCAGACGCTTGCCTCCATGGTCATGCTGCTCACCTTGGATACCTAAAAGCCAATTCCTGACAATGCCTCATTTCAGTGTCTCTTGGGCATGCAGGCTACCTCAAACACCCCTCTTTAGGACTCAACCCTCCCACATACGTGTAAGGTCCCTAGATCTCCAGAATCCAATGTCAGATGTTGCAGCATGTGGAGGTAGTGATGAGCAGTCCATCAATAAGGCCCGTTTGTTGGATGCTCACTCTGGTCGTTCCTACTGTTTTTTGGCACCTTCAGGAGTTAAGCAGAGCCTGACAGATAAGTTCTCCATGTCTCTCTGGAACTCTCTGGTCTTTAAACTGCTCTGGTGGAGCATCTGGGACTTATGAGAGATCAGCTGAGCTCTGGGTTGACAACTTGGTCCCTGTGTGAGCTGGAGGTTCTTGATGTTTATTGTCCTGTCTGATGGATAAGGCCATACAAATGCTACATAAACCTCAGAGGTAAAGAACAAAGTAAAAGTCTCAGACAGGATTTCTGAAAGTTTTAAAACTTTTTCCATCAGACTGTTCCCAGCAGGCAGAAAAATCCTGGCTGAAGAGTAAAGGCTCCTGAAATGAATAGCATAAAAGCATGTCTTTTATTATCTTGCTTCAAAGTACAGATCATGACCATTAAGTTATTCAGGACTACAAGTTCCAGACCTCCTTTTCCCCCCTCCTTTCATCTAACCAGCAGCAGAAAAGGCCATAACAACTTCAAGCTAACGCATCTTTCTCTAGAACAAAACATAACCCCTCCAACCCCCCCCCCAAACCGACCCCCAGCCCCCAGTCATCCTTATTTCAATTGCCTGCATGACGTGCACAATGACAGGCCAGAGACAGCAATATTTGTCAGCTGTCTCCTCGCTGACCTTTAGATAAGAGCAGCCTTCTGGCCACCAGAAAGGAAAAGGGCTGTGCTCCAGACGTGCCCGAGCCGGGGAGCGAGCTGCAGCTTACGGCTTTGCCGTCCCAGTGTGCTGGGCTTTTTTCACCAGCTGCGGTTTGGAGGCTGGGAGCAAACCCCCCTCCCATCTCTGCAGAGCCGTACTGATGTCATAGCTTGGGCATCTGATGCGTAAAGCTGAAGACGTGAGTGTCCGCTGTCCCTGGGCTGCCCGGGGAGGATCTGCCGCAGAGCGCCAGGCTGATGGGAACGGTCCTGCCTGCCAGGAAGGCGTGGGAGATACATCTGGTCACTCCAAAAGCAGCATGTGAGTGTCCCTCTGCCATCCCACCAGGCACTGGGGACAATCCCAGGGGTTGACACACGGCTCGTGGACATCCCTGCTGGCATCCCCAGGGACCAAACAACTGGGGTGTGGGCACATATCCTGCTCCATGTGGCACAGATGCAGGATGCCACTGGGTGCCGAACGCATACATAAGCACCTACGCTGTGGGTGTCAGTGTCTCCGACTCCATCCTGCCCTCTGCTATGCATTCAAGCTGAAACTCCCATCGTTTTTTCCTGCAGGGGGTTGCTCCCCCCTTCTGCTGCTTTGCTCTCACAGAGCTTGTTGGAAGTTATCACTTGTAGTGCCTCTGCACCAAATTTGGCTGAAGCTGCTGGGCAAGGGTCTCGAAAAGGTGGATACTGGTCCCACAGGGAGCAAGAGAAAAAGCATAACAGTTATGTTGCTGCTGCCCAGAAAAAATGTCTTTGCTTGTATGGAAGGCAGGAAGGTGCCTGAGGCAAAGCAGCAAGTTGAGGAGCCGGGAGAGGTCATCTCAGCGCTTATCCTCAGCCCCTCACACGGCTGTGAGCAGGTTCATGGCACCTGAGCGGGTCTCTGGGTGTCCTGCTCCCTCCCCTGCCTCCTCTCCTGTCCTTCACCCCAGCTCTGGGGTGCGTCAGACTTCTCAGCACCTTCATCCAATGAAGCAAGCAAAGGGTTTGTGATGGCCTTAACACTGTGCAACGGCTTAGGCAGGCTCTGGTGAAAGCCGAAGCATGGGTCTACGGGAGAAGACGGGGACGAGTTATTGGGGCAAGGCAGAGGGCAGGCCCCGTGAGCCGGCAATTCAAGGGGAGGGGGCCACGGCAGCAGCTGCAAGAAGCAGGAGAGGAGCCCAGGGGTCAGCAGCTTACACCAGGGTGTAAGCAACGAGCAGCCTCACGGGCCTCAAAACCGGTGCTGCTAGCCAAATGGCATGAAACAGGGTGTGGGAGAGTTTCATGCCTTTTGCAACAGCCAACTTTACACTTAAGTGAGAGTTAATTTGATTTCTCACTTCAGATAAGACTGGAAACTGCTGGGCTCAATAGCAGGAGTTTGCACATGGAAATGCAGAGGAGCATAGATAAAATATAAACTATCCGGTCTAATATATTAGCATATTGTTGAGTGATGAATGGCCATTGCCTTGCGAACAGCTTGCTGCTACATCAGCCTTCTCCAGCAGCAAATACATAACGTGAGCTATTTGCAAGCGTCATATTCAGGCTTTTCTGAGCCTCCTGCACTGATGCGCGGCTCCCCAGCGATCTGGAGCAAGCCAGACGTCACATTCAAGCACGTGCAAGGCCGAGTTGAACTGGTGGCTTTGTGAGATGACGGGCATCTTCTGAACTCTCCCAGCTTTCCTTCGAGTGAGCGGAGAGCGCTTTGCACGCCCCGGAGGCGCCGAGGCTTGGTGCACGGATGTGCTCGGCAGCGGCCGGTTGCCAGCTGGCGCTGCCTGCCCTGGCGGGGTGCGGCGGCTCCCTGCCGCCCCGAGAGCTGTGTCCAGCCTGCGGCGGGGACGGGGGCTCAGCAGCAGCACGGCCAACCCCCCCGCCTCAGGGCTTACGACTCACACGCGTGAGCGGGGAGAGCAGGCGGAGGGGCTGAGCGCGCAGAGCACCCGAGGACGTCCCCGCGGCCAGCGCGGTCACCGCCGCGTGCCAGCTGGCTTGCCGCTCCCGGAGTACTTGTCACCAGGAGGTGACAGGGCCGGTAACGCCAGACAGATGGCCCCGTGCCGGGGCTGCCAGTTCTGCAGCCTCCGTGGTGCTTTTAGGGAAACTAATCGGCGAGGGAAGTGCCTGCATGTATCGGCAGCGACACCACAGCCGCCAAGGCCATCAGCCAGTGCCGGTGGCTGCCTGCGATGAGCTTATTATGGTGGCGGAGCTGGTCAAAGAGGTGGCACATCCTGGCCCTGCCGCTATGGTGGAACACTTCAGGGCAGGACAGAGCAGGAAGGGGTTCCGTGAGAGATGCTCAGGATCGCTCAGGACATGTGCTGGATGAGGCCAGGGCTACGAGGAGCCAGGGGACGCGGTGCCACAGCCATGCCCCCAGCCTGCATGGCCAAGCCCACACACACAAGCCCAGGCAGCTTCGTAGTCAGAGGCACAGAAAGATTTTAGAGGGAGGAATGCTGCCAGTGTAGAAGAAAGATAGCTTTGCTGGTTTAAGCTTCTGCATCCGACACCACGTGGCCAGGAAGGCAGGCATCTCCACCACCCTTTGCTTTTGGTCTTCGTGACCGGTGTGTTTTGCGATTGCTTCAATCAGAGTTACGGCAAAAGCAGAGAGGGCTCTGGTGAACACTGTGCTACCACTGCCCAGAGGTCGAAACAATGTCTGATTTTGTCAGGACCGTCCCCAAAAATGCTGTAGAAGTTAGAAGAGAGGAGAAAGCATCGCGGGAGGTTAACGCGGGAGTGGAGCTTCATGCCCAGACGCAGCCGTGCAGCTGCTTTGCAGCGGTGCTGGTGCTCCCCAGCAGACCTGCCTGGTGCAGCGCTACCTGCACGGTGTTTATAAGCCATTTTTCCAAACTGCTTTCCAAAACATGCCTCCAACAAGCTCCAAGGGCAGCGACGGCCACATGTGCAGGCTGGTAGGTACCGGGCAGAGAGTTTTGCTGTGGCTGCACCCTCATCTTTACAGCGCAAAGTAGGGAAATGGCTCTTGCACACAAAAAAGGCAACATTTCCATTTAAAGGCAGGACAAAGGGATGCGAGACAATTCGTGTGTGGCCACAAGGCAGCTCATTTGAGACAAAAAGGAGAGCTGTATCAGTGCAACTTTCCCAGACAGACAAGCCATAACTCAGAGCACCCTTTCGCTGTCTGCTGCAACGAGCTTCCCTTTAGCGGCTGCAATCTCTGCTCATTCACTTTCTCCCCTCCCTCACCGCCGCTTCTCCCATTACCCATGGCAAGACCTATTCACGGAAGTCCCCTGAAACAGCCCGTTTGCTGAGGAGTTACAGCACTTGCCTTCGCTTCCAGCTACCGGACATTTTGAGCCGGGGGGGGTGTGGGGGGGGGCCAGTCCTAGGTAATAAACATCGCCTTTGTCAAAATGAAGCGGAGTTTAAGTACCAGCAAACAGTGTCTGCCTGCTGGATAGAGGGCTGGGCTGGCCTTCGCCAGCTATTGAGATGTCTTTGTGCCATGTTGCCATAGCTACCCTCCAGCTAAATAGGGAAAGAGCTCCTTTGTCCCAGATTAAGACCAGCAGATTTTTGGAGCCGGAGCCTGCCAGAGACTGTGGGGAAGGAGCTCGTCTGCAGCTGCCGGGACTTTTGCATTTGTGTGTGCATTGGGACGGGTAGAAAAGGAGACAGAGGACTGCTTGAAATACACTGGGTTTATACACAGTTGTGTATACATGTATGTATGCATATGTACGTATATTTTTGTTATATGTATATACAAAGAAGGCTATGGAATGGTGGTGGTTGAGGGGCAGGTTTGCCAGCAAAGGAGGTGAAACCTGAAGTAAAGAGGACTCAAAATAAATCAAGCAGGAGCCCTTGCAGCACTTGACATGGCCCCCAAGGACAACACCCAAATCCCTTGAAAGGGGACCACAGATGCTGACCAAACAGGGTATTTCCAGATGAGGCTCTCAGAAAACTCACGTCAAACTAGCAGGCACCGTCCTTTCTCCTGCCTTGTGCCACAAGCAGTGTCAGCCCTCGCACATCCATCTTTGCAAACCCGTCGGTGCCTGGGACGGGGGACGCGTGCCTGCAGCCGCACGGGCAGCGAAGCACGGCCAGAGCAGGGCAGCAGGGCAGGCTCAGCAGCTGGGGACTCAGGACGGACTGCAAAACCCCCATGGGAAACAAGGAGGCATTTGCCTAAATGCTAAATACGAAGGGGATTAGCCCACAACTGAGGTTTTGTCTGCCTCGGCTGGACCTTTAGCTCAGCCGAAGCGAGGCTGAGCGTTCCCACGCTGCACAGTAGTGCCGTAGAGCGACACGGGCAGGGTGAAATCACGGTGAATGGTGAACGCTTGCGTCTTGCGCTTGCCATTTTGCACGTGCGCGGCAGTGCCACGAGCAGCCAGCACTTTCTTCCTGAGCGCACCGAACAAGGGGACGTTACACAGCTCCTTTGCTCCCATTAAAAGGTGGGGCTTTCCAGGGAGGTAACGAACAGTCTCAGGATTAACGAGCCTGATGTAGCTCCAGCTCGGAGTTTTGTTTCTGCCTGCCATCGACTTCCTAAAACAACCCTGTTTCCTGAGGGTGCTCAAGCAGCAAGGAGAATTTCAGACCTGAGGCTGGGATATGCAAGTAACACGGACTGCGTGGGGACTGAATTCACGTGAATTCAGAGAAAAAGGGCTGGATATGTTCAACACAAATTTTGGATGACATGTAAACTAATTTTGAAGGAATGACTGAAGACATGGAAGTAAAGTTAAAAATACGATAAAAATATAACAGGACTTTACCAAGGTCGGTTGAGTCAGTCTAACTTGATAGCTTTTGGTGATAACAAAAGAAAAAAATAAAAGAGCAAACAAAGTACTCCATGGACTTTTTTAGACATGGGAAATGCTTTAGATCTAATCTGTCTGGACTTCAGCAGCACTTTTGATAAAAGACCCACATGGGAAATTATTGTTTGTGTTGGAAGAAGCTGGTATTCGAGCTGAAGGTCTGTCAGGAAATAGCTGAGAACAAACACAACAGGTTCTTCTGAAAGGAAAATGATAGGAGTGGAGGGACATAATGGGTGAAATTCCTTAGAGCCAGTTTTAGTTAATTTTCTTCTGGAACAAAAAGTAAGCAAGGGCTAATAGTATTTGCAGACAATACACAGTGAATTAGGAATATCATAAAGGAAAAATGCGCTGCTTTTGAGACCTGGAACGGCAGACCTGGAGTGAAGAATTCAAAGTGCCTGTCATGCACTAAGGCTTCCTCTACAGTAATTAATTTAAACCGAGTCAAGGCAGCTTTATGAACTGCCCTGTGACCGTTGGTGAGGATAAATGTTTATGTGCCTCCTGGCACTGTTTGACCGAGGCCGACCAGCTCCCTGCTCGACAATGCCCAGGCACAGTTTGGGGATTAGTGCCGGCTGGGGACTGCTTCCAACAGGCTGTTGGGATGAGGTCACTGGTTTAGAGATTATGAGAGCCGAGCTGCGTGGATGCGAGCCATGCCGCACCGTCAGGCCCTGGCTCGCTTTACTGGCCTGCCGTAGACGTGGCCTAAGATATTACATCGTTTTGCTGTAAAGTCGAGTGCACCGATCAACCGCAAAATGGCTGTGAGCACCCATGCAACACGCTTGCACAAGATAGCAAAAACAGTCACAGCTTGCATCAGAAGAGAGACTTCTGAAAGAGCAAAGGCATACTTTTCCTCCCTAACAACCTTTTCTGGAAAAAAATATGTGTAATTATGGCCTCCCCTAGCCCAGAAATAGTCATTCCAACTAGAGCAGGCTGGCATGCAAAGAAGAAATGTTGGAAGGAGCAGCAAACATGTCCAATGAGAGAGAACTGAATGAATTTGGCCAGTTTAGTCTTGCAAAACAAAAGCTGAGAAGTGATTCACTTGCACTGTCTATTAATACATCAAGGAGATAAACACCAGAGAAAGAAAAAAACCACGTAAGCTAAAGGCAACTGTTGGCACCAGTACAGATGTGTATCAGCCAGCCACAAATAACTTCAGGCTGGAAATTAAAAGTAGTTTTCTAATCACTGGAGGAGAGTGCTTCAGCTGCAACCTTGCAGGAGGAGCACTGGAGGCAGAAATGAAACTTGGTTTAGGAAGTGATAGCTACAGACCTGGGAATATATGTGATATGGTGGCTTGTGACAGCAGAGATTGGCCCCACTGACCCATGAGGGCCCCCAGTCCAGCTTCTTCTCTTCCTAAATAATTCATAGGAAAGCCTGCCAATAATGACCACAAGAAATGATGCGGAGCCTAATTGTTCCCACCATCCATCGAGCTCTTTCATTGACCACAGCCCTTGCATACATTAAATGAGGCAGGGCTGCTAATGGAAACTGGCATTACGATATGCACAAGTGCCAAATCATAGAATCATAGACTAGTTTGGGTTGGAAGAGACCTTTAAAGGTCACCTAGTCTATGTGTTTTCTGTGCTTGCCCCTGGACAGCTGCTTGAGCATATTGCTTCCTAAAAGACTTGGCCTCACACACATAATTAGAAATGAAAGCACGCGAAAAAAAGAAATATAAATAAAAAAGGGGTTCCATAGCACGTGTAATAAACTGCAACCTGAAGATAGGTTAGAAGGCAGAAAATTGTGATAATTGCTCTGGCTAATAACTCTGCCCATCCAATTTACTTTATGCTTTTTCCATGCTTGCTTGTCTCAGCTATTAGTAGTGTTTTGTTATTAAACCAGTGCTTTTCAACCTGTGGTCTACAGATCCTGGAAGGTGTTTGGGCTACTTTAAGCTGTTGTGCAAAAAGTAATTAAGAAAAGGAAATCTGTTGTAGGAGCCCTACATTTGCTCTACAGAAGCATCTGCTGTAGAGCAGCCCAAATCCCTAACTAGCAGAGTTCAGCTGTCCCCCAAACTGCGTGTGAGCAGGACTGCATTTATCCAGTGTCCGGCGCAATCAGACTCTAACTGCCCCAGCCTTTATGGGCACAGCCACGGGCGTATCCTCTCTCTAATGGAGCCCAGAGGTGTAGGTGCCCATGATGTAAAATACACATGCAGGATATAAAGCCTGCAGCTGGCTAGGAAATACATAACCGTGTCAGAGAATGGTCTTTGAATGTCAGAAGGAAGCAAAACCAAATTATTTTGCCCTGCAGTACCTCCTGGGCTCTCACAGTGGGAGATGTCTCTTAGGGATTTGGGGAGCAGTTGAGAAACCCCAACTGTCGCGGAGGAGGAGGAAAGGCGTCCATAAAGCAGCTGCTCTGTTTCAGTGCTGCTTTGGACAGTTGCCTTTTAGCCAAGTCATTCAGCCCCCCTATGCAACAGCCATAACATTGCATAGTTTAGTTTTTATCTGTTATTTAGTCATGACCTAATGACCCAAAAGGCAAAATCAGCAGCATTATTCAAATCCTCCAGTAGGAGAGTCAGTAGCTATGAAATATCTCCTGAGACACAATTTACAAATCCCTCCCACTTTTTAGGCATCAGCTGCAAAGTTTGCATACAGATCCAGGGTTATCTGGATCCAAGAGCTTGAAGCTATTTCTAATATCTGCAATTTGAAGCCAGGTGCATGTGCCAACTTCCCTTTCTTTAAAGTTGCCAACTGGTGATAGTGAAATAGCGGGGAAAGTGAACCAGTGTTTCAGATCTGGGGCTCAGGTGAAGCAAGCTGATGTCCCTGCTGTGTCTCAGACATGGACAAATCACTTAAACTTTTTTCCTATATCCTGGGCCACTATGAGGAAAAATGTGCTTAAAATCATGGGAGGTTCAGGCTACAGTGACGGGAGCCTTACAAACAGGCTCCATATCTACAAAGGTCTTTTAGGCATGATTGATTTCAAAAGCATGAAGGCTCCTAAATACTTTGTTAGCTCTGGGGAAGACAGCTTGCATATATGTTGAGTATATTTCTTCAGCAGTGTGTTCACACCACAGAAGGAGTAGCCCACTTCACTGGAGGACAGCAGAGGGGCAGAGGCATTGCCCCGGCCATCCACGTGGGAGCAGATGATTACAGTGGTCATGTAGCTTGCACTGAAGCAAGTGCTGCTCTGACATGGCAGTTGGTTGCCCAGAGAAGTCATGGAGCCTTAATCTTTGGACACATTCAAAAGCTGACTGGAGATGTTCCTGAGTGACCTACTGCAGCTGACCCTGCTCTGAGCAGGGGTTTGGACTAGGCGTTCTCTAGAGATCCCTTCCAACCCCAGCCCTTCTGTGACTCTGTGATATATATACACATACATACACACACATATATATAAATAGACATACACACACACCCCCTCAGGGCTCAGATGCACAGCTGAGTTGCAGAAGCTCAACGAATTACCATCCATCAGTTGATGCCAGTGGAGCTCATGCACCCATCTGCAGACATCTGCATGTGTGACACAGAGTAAGCCTCTTTTGCTGAGGTTTGAAGTCAGTGCCATTACTCCTCTCCAGAGATGGGCTGGACGGGCACACCTGAACACAGGCACCGTGGCTCAGCTGGCACACAGTAACCTGTGAAGCTGTCACAAGCTGAGCAGGTTTCCAAGCCTTGCAGGTAAGTAGGTTCCAACTACAGTGATCTGTGTTTGCTGGAGCAATGAGGAGAGGTGGTGAAGGTTTGGTTAACTTTAACTTGATATAGATTCAAATCCATTTAAGAAAAATGAGACATAGACATGTTCTGCCACTTGCCGGAGCATATTTCATTAGTAATTCTTGTGACACCTCTCCATAGGCCTTTATGCAAACAAATGATCTATAAAACTCTGATGAATAAATAAAACTTTTTTAAGATACAAAAAAATACATCCTTGAGTAATAATGCAGTAATGCCCAAAGCACTGTTGCCAGCAGTAGAAGCTCCTAAGCTGTGTCAACTAGTGCTTTAAAGTTAAAAAAACCCAAACCAAACCTCTTCAAGAAGATTGCTCTTTAGCAGTTGAGTCCGGGAGTCAGGCTCACCACTGAGCTCCATCTGCTTTGTATCACGCTGTGACGCAAGCCCAGATCCGAGCACCGTCGGGATCATGCGGAGCAGCTGGAATAGACAGGGAAGGCTGGGCCAACAAGCCTTCATCCATTCTTAAGAGTTTTACACGTTCTGGGTAGGGCGTTCTTTGGTCTGTTTCTTAGGGCTGCTTTTCAGATACTGCAACAACGGCCTCCCAAGCGCCGGATCTGCTGAGCTGTGGGACGGCACAGTGGCTGGCCTGACCTTTTGGAGGAGGAAGTTTTCTGCTTACAGAGTAGTGAAGGGAGACCCTACTATGGGGTTTCCACTCTCAACCAGGAGCCACATCCCCCCTCTTACGTCCTGGCTCCCCATGCAGGAAAAATTCACATCACTTCTTCTCCGTGTGCTTTTTGTCTGTCTCAGAGACTAGAAGATCTCTGAGGACAGAATATCTCTTGCCAGGCTCATACAGTGCCCAGACCCCACAGAGCTTGTACTGCAAAGAGTAAAGGAAGATGCTTGCTAGGAATTGGAGCAGTATCGCCTGCCTCTAACAAACAACACTGCTGGTGCTGTCTGCAGAAAGCCTGTATACATAACCTTCTGGGAGGAGACATTAAGTCAATACACTTGATGTGCAAAGTAAAATGTAGGTAGGAGCAAAGAATGAGAGCTCTCTTAATCATTGTCATTGATTTTCTGAAATGGCTCTGTGTCTGCTCATAAGAAGGATGCAGTGACATCCTATGTTTATTCAGTGTCGGCTCTGGGTAGGAGGAGGTGGCCATGCCGATTAAGAAGTTTAATTGAAGCAGCAACCTTTCTGTTCCAGAGGTGGGGGCCTGTCATCTGCTAATTTATTTTCATGAATAAGTCATTAAAGCAGGAGCTGCTGAGGACTTACTCATACAGCTCGGGTTTGTGGTGCATCATCCCTGGTTGCTAGAAATCATTGCAGATCCAATATCAAGGCCTTGAGGTGAAACTCAAGAATATGAGTCTAAACAGATCAGAATTATGTCTGTGATGTTTTACTGCAGTATTGAAATGGGACACACAGTTACAGTCTATGGCAAGATTAATATAACTGAGTTTCGTATACATATCACACCCAATAAATCTTCAGGAGCACCCAATTCCCATTTTTTGTCTTGTTGCTCACTGTGCTGCTTGATTGCGCTGTTGATCATGTTGCTGCGTCAGAGAGAAGAGGCGCTTTTCACCTCTGAGCTGCAGCTGGCTGATGGTCCATCTCAGAGTAATGTGGTAAGTTCCTCAGTGAACAGATGTGACCAAGCCATATGGTCCTGTGAAAGAGGAATCAGAAATGACAGTTTATGACCTTGCTTGTGACTACCTGATAGATTAACTCTGCATTCAGGTGAACAAGCTCAACTCTGCGTTCAGGCTACCTGAAAGTAACCTCCAGAGGTTACTTCACTCCACCTGATTCACTGCCTTGAAGCTAGTAACTCCTGTCATAGTTGGCAGAAGACGACTGGTCTGCAACTTAAAGTATTACTGTTTTGATGCAGGGAGGTGAACTTATGAGTCATAAAAACCACTAGTTGTTAGACATTTGTTAGCACTTTGTGACTATTCTGTTGATTTCTAAAGTAACTGAGTCATCTGTACTGAAGGACAAAGCTCATCTCCCTGAACCAGGTGAGACCTGAGTCAGCATTTGAACGCTGCTCATCATCTCTGTGGGCTCCTCCAAACAACCTGCTTCTTTCACTATTAGGGTAGGCATGGCTCTTCCAAACCAGCTTACAGATGAGAAGAGACTGGAATTAAAGGAGAGCAACTACACAAGAAGCAAAGCTGGTCTGCTTCCGGGAGCAATAGCCAGTCTGGCTTTATGAGGATTTGTCATAAGCAAAACAGGCAGAAAGACCATCACCATTTCAGTGTGTTGGCTTACACATCCTAATGCTTCATCATAGTCTGTTAAACGTCTGCTACACTCTGCAGAGAAACTGAAGGGATCCCCCCCAAAAAATGTCAGTCACAAGAAATGTAATGTGCTTATAGACACAGATAAGACAAATCCCATGGGTTCATGCTGGTGCATGCATGGATTTGTGCAGATACACATATATATCTGTGCGTACAAGTACTTACACACACAATATATTAATAGACAAAATTAAGTAATTTGCAAGCTGGCCTAGTCATTGCATTAACAGTCGTGTTAAGGAAATATTTAAACATTGGAGGAGACTCAAAAAACCTTAGGAAAATCAAGTTGGAGGCTAGGAGGGATGTCCACTCTCTGGAATGACAGGAAGAACTAAACAGGTGAGGTTTCCTAAGCTAATTCAGGGTGGCAACTACGTGAGTCCCATAAAAATAAATATATGGCTGAATCCTCTGTTCCATTCCTGTTTTTCTCCATTACAGCTGTGGCTGAATCCCTGAGCCTGCTTTGAAAAACTGATCCAAGTGTCCAGGCTAGTCAGACAACAGCAGAAAGGCTCCATATTAGAGATTGTATAACACCAGGGTTGGAGAGCCAAAATTCAAGCTGATTCAAGCAGGTATAGCTGGAAGCAGTAAGGTGAAACTGAAAAAAAAGAAGCTTCAGATTAAATGTCAGAACTGCTTTTTCCAAAGCCAAGGTCTATTAGCCTGGGGGATGTTATCCAAAGAGAGTTATGGAATCCCCATTAGCCGGCCCTTTTGAAAGCTTAGCTCTACCAATAACACTCAATAATACATTTTTTGGAACAAACTTATGTTGGCAGAGAAACAGGAGGTGAATTAATAGATCCTTTCTGGCTCTGATTTTTATAACTCTTCACATTGAATCCTAATACAAGAGGTTATCTTTATAGCAGGCAATGGAAGATTTTCCCTGTAGATTACCACTTGAAAAGTACATGCTGCACGTCTTTAAAGTACAGGACATTTTATACTTTCATTTGATTTCAAGTGACTCGAGTACTCCATAGCCAGCTTCAAGTTAATATTTTAGCAAGAATCAATGTCTTAATTAAACTTTATGGATGCCTCTCACCAACAGTTCCACGTGACCAAGTTTACAACATGGTGGTACTTGGAGAAATCATTTTGTATTTATGGATGGCTCATAAAAAGGCGGGATGAGGACTTAGTCACAAGGGATGATGGAATAATTACACTGAGTGGCACGGTTTTAAACATAAATGCAATTTGTTATTAGTGCTATGAACTGAAATGTGTTTGACTTAAAGGGACAGTGATATGTCGTTGTAAAAAACCCTCATGATAGGGCCTGATGTTTGGGTTAGCCAGTCTTACACTTCACCTCCAGAAGGATGCTCCCTCCTAGCTTTCTCTCTCCATTGAGTTGAAATGTCAACATGTGAAAAATGGTCTAATTGTTAGAACCATTCTTGGATGGTTTCTTTGTCCCAGTGGAAACCATGACTGGACATGGATATCAGGTTTAAGTGCCCAAGTCAGGCATTGTAACAGATGGCTATTTTTCCCTCTGAAAGGCTGATTGTCTCTGAGTGATCCCAACTGCTCACATGCAAGGCCAGAACTGTCTGGTCTAGGCAGCTTGTTCTTCCTTCGCCGGCCGCCCCTCTTCAATCCCACAGCTACCTTCAGGACCTTTTCTGAGCCCAAAGGATGTATTTTGTCACACTTTTCCCAGAAGGTTGGACACTCCCTTCCCCAGCTCGTTTCCTGGTGTTGAGTAGCACATGCAGAGCCCAGCCCTAGCACAGCTTAGCCCAGTGGGAGCTACCTGGGAAGGAGAAAATCTTTGCTATAAACCACCCACACCGAGGCATGTCTTCAAAAGAAAGACAAGCCTTCCTTGCAACTAACCTGGACAGTGCTTGGAGAATCACAGAATCACAGAATCACAGAATCACAGAATCACAGAATCACTAAGGTTGGAAAGGACCTTCAAGATCATCAAGTCCAACTGTTAATCCAGCGCCACCATGTTCCCTAAACCATGTCTTGAAGCACCACATCCACGTGTTTTTTGAACACTTCCAGAGATGGCGACTCCACCACCTCCCTGGGCAGCCTGTTCCAATGCCTGACCACTCTCTCAGTGAAGAAATTTTTCCTAATATCCAATCTAAACCTCCCTTGGCGCAACTTGAGGCCATTTCCTCTCATCCTATCACTAGTTACTTGGGAGAAGAGACCAACACCCACACCACCACAACCTCCTTTCAGGTACTTGTAGAGAGTGATAAGATCTCCCCTCAGCCTCCTCTTCTCCAGACTGAACAACCCCAGTTCCCTCAGCCGCTCCTCATAAGACTTGTGCTCCAGACTCCTCACCAGCTTCGTTGCCCTTCCCTGGACACACTCCAGCACCTCAATGTCCTTCTTGTAGTGATGGGCCCAAAACTGAACACAGGATTCGAGGTGCGGCCTCACCAGTGCCGAGTACAGGGGCACAATCACTTCCCTACTCCTGCTGGCCACACTAGTTCTGATACAGGCCAGGACTCTGTTGGCCTTCTTGGCCACCTGGGCACACTGCTGGCTCATATTCAGCCGGCTGTCAACCAGCACCCCCAGGTCCCTTTCCGCCGGGCAGCTCTCCAGCCCCTCTTCCCCAAGCCTGTAGTGTTGCATGGGGTTGTTGTGACCGAAGTGCAGGACTCGGCACTTGGCCTTATTAAACCTCAGCCCATCGATCCAGCCTGTCCAGATCCCTCTGCAGAGCCCTCCTACCCTTCAACAGATCAACACTCCCACCCAGCTTGGTGTCAGAAGCAGGTGTGTTTGAGAAACCACAGTTGCTTTGCCAGTGTTGGGTTTTGGGTCAGAGCAGGACATGATCCTCGAGGTGAAGCAATGCACCAGGAGAGGTGTAGGCTGATTTTCTACCCCCAGGTGTCCCTCTCTGCATGGGGAGACTTGTGTCCCAGCCGACGTGCAGACTTGGTGCAGCTGGACGTTGCACCTCCTCTTCCAGCCCAGCTTCCCAGGTGTTTTTACCAAGGACTAGCCTGCAGTACAAGCAGAGGCAGCCATTGATTCCCAGGAGAAATAGTCATCCTGCCATGTAATTGTAGAGCAATGGCTTATTCCTGATTAATGGCTGTATAAATTAATTCTCATAAATAGATGAGGAGAAATTAAAATGAGCAAGCTGAACATCACTGGCACAACTCACTGCCTTCTACTGCGACAGAAGCTGTGCAAACCCTGCAAGGTTTTTCTCCAGTTTACTCCTACTGCTTCAACATTGCTTCCTTTTAAAAAAAGGTAACAGTTCTGATGCCTGCCTGTCTTTTGATGGGTGTCTGTCTTAAGACACATGTAAATGAAGATTTTCTCTCTGCCTAATACACAACCCTGCTATCACTGACTCCTTTTGCTCACAGTGCAAGGATTTTCATCGGGTCATGCTGGCAAAACTGCAATGACAAAGGATTGTAAAACAGGGGGGCAGCTCATGATCTCAAAGCAAGTGAGGAGATGGAAAATGAAGGAAGAAACAGGTTGAAAGGAAAAAGCCGGGGCGGGGGGAGCATGAATAATTAACGTTGTGATTTGCTATACCATAGTAGCCATCTCAGTTAATAAAACCAGTAGTGCAGAACCACGATTTAAAAAATTCCTTATAAACCTGATGTACTCCTTGCATGTGTGCATGTTTTGGGGAAGAAGGGTCTTTAGACGGTTGCTGGCCAAAGCATAAATGCCTCTAAATTGAACACTTGCCTATCTGGTGCTACTGAAAGAGCACACCACCCTCAGGGAGCAGGTCTGATGCATCGAGTCCTCTCATTTTTTGAACGAAAGGCATGAAAACTGCTGAGCTGTGCAGCCGGAGCTCCCTGTGTGGTCTTTGAGGAGGCAGAGCACCTTGGTGCTCAGCAGCAGCAGGCACGGGCTGGTGGTGGGGCTGAATGGGTCTGACCACCGTCTGCAAGGGCAGGGCAGAGCGGAACACCATCTCCTTCGCGGGCACCACCAGATGCTGACAGAAGCAAATTTGAGAAAACATGGTCACATTTGGCCACCTTTGGGCAGAATCTGGGAGCACTAGCAGGGCATATATTACAAGTGTAAATAATGCCATCAATACTCCAGCATTTTTCCTTAACATGAGCCTTCCTCTCTTTGGGAAAGGTACTCATTTCAGCTACTTGTACTCTGATAAGATAGCTGTGTCCTGGGCCATGCTGACCGCTGTTTATACCAGCTGGCTGCCAGCAGCCTGCAGCCTTGCTGTGGTGCACGTCAGTCTTTTGAAAGCTACAGATAAACTAACTGTAAAATTTATTTAAGCACAAAATAATCTATCAGAAGGAGTTAGAGTTTTCTCTGACCTTCACCTGATACACAGCTACAAGCCTGGCAGTATGTTAGTATATTTAAATCTGGAGTGTAAACACAGCCAGCCTTGCTGTGTTCCCTTTTAAAAGACTGTTTCAGTTTCAGAAACCAGCCATGGACAGAAAGAAATTTGTTCAAGCAATTTATTGTGTTTCCTTCTTAACTAACTGCTGCTAATCTGTTCAGAGGAAAGGTGCCCTTTTTTCTGTTTGCTGGAGGTTCCTATATCAAGGCTCAAAGCTGCCTGTAGGGAAAATAATCACTTATGAGCTGAGATACACTTAAAGTGGCATTTTGCCAAATAAAATGCATCACTACTGTCATGCCAGGGACCCTCTCACTTTGCACATCTTTAAGCATCCAGAAAGGACTTAATTGCAGAGTGGCTCCTATTTCTGTTGGGGAGGTTGCAAATGTTCTTGACTGTGATTTTTTGTTTCATCAAAAAAGCTTTTTGCTTAACCTCCTCATAAAACTGAATCTTCCCTTGCAGCTTTAAAACACATGGCTAGTGGCTTTTCTTTCTGTCCCACAAATACTTCAGTTCCATCTCTAAATATGTCTTGTTCGTTTGGAAACATGTTGAGATTGCAATCTGTTTCCAAGGACAACCAGGTCCCCAGTGACAGTTTTACAGGCTCCTCAAAACAATAATACTCAGTGTCACACAACATTGAGTATGAGAAAGAAAAAAGAAGCCCATAAGGACCATAAAATCCCCACATTTGAATTGCTCTGGCTGGTTTCAGAAGAGCGAGGTACCGAGTAGACGTGTAGCTGGAGCTTCTTTCTTACCCCTGAGCTCTGGCCAGGAGCTTGAGTGCTTCCTTGGGTCATGGCACAGGGAGCTTTGTCCTACCACTTCTCCCTCCTGACACCTCAGCTCTTGTTCAGGATCCCCCAAAACAAGGACACCATTTTCTATAGTATTATTAGGATGGTGTATCCCATCAAAAGCATGTCGCTCGTGAAGCTGGAAAGGGCGGTGGTTGCTACACATCACTCATGCAGTGGTCCCTCACCCAAGGTCTGACCACAAGGAAATGTTAACTATCACTAGGCTGATAGCTTGGTGGCTTGACAGGGGGGGCTGATGTTGGTACTTACTGATGAATCAAGCAAATTTCCCTACAGACAGGATGGTCTCACTCTAGACTGCTCCTCTGCTGATTCAGGAATTAGGCCTTCCTCTTCAGACATCCTCTTCAGCACTACCCAGCCAACATGGAGAAGACAGCCCTGTGAGAGCAGCCTGCTGAGGCACCTTCCTGGTCAGTGAGAATAATATCCTTGAGTAGTGTCCTGGATGGAAAGGGGAATCCTTTGGCTTGTCTCATGTCCACATGGAGGGCAGGCGTATGGAAAAGGGGAAAATTTACAGTCTGGTGATTTTTTTTAAGATTTCAAAAAGAGAAAGGCAGATCAAAATAACCTGTAGTAGTTAGTGAAACAGTTGCCTGGGCCGTGGCATTTCTAGAGCAATCTTTGCTCTGAATAAAGGAAACAGAGACCTAACTCATCCTCTAATTTTATGAGTGAACAGTGTATTCATTCAGGAGTGACTGACTACCAAGCCTACTGTGGAGCTACAGAACTTTATTTGACCAAAACTAATATAGTTCCATTAAAACCATCTATTTCAAAGAGATGATATGCTAGTTAAAAACTAAGAGTTGAAAAATTCTCAAACAGCCAGCTCCATTTTGGATCTTCTTTCTTCCAAATATCAGGATACTATGATAAACTGGAAGCCTGTTGGTATAATTTGTAATGTCTCAGGAACCTCTGGTTTAGAACAAAAAGCATTCCTTGAGATTAAATAGCAGCACTTTGTCAACATTTTGGAGTTTCCATTCAGTGAATACAAGAATTAGCTCAATGATCCAGCCAGCTCAGCTCATTGCCAATAAGAACGTTACAAATACAACACTAAGACGACTTCTTTTTTTCAACTTTTGACCTCAAGGTAGCAACCGCAGTGAAGCGTGGATACAACTGGACATGGCTTGCAGTGGGGGCCCGAGTTGTTTTCCTGCTTAATGCCAGCTGAAATGTGTGTTCACAATATCTCTTGTGGGGATGCATTAAGCAGAAGAGTTAACCAGTGTCAACCACTGATAATGCTTAGCGCTTCCTCTGGGGAGAGCCCTAGAAACAGGTTGGGTAAACACCGCCCACACTACAGATGATGTGGCATGTTTGCTGAGGGGCCCTTAAACTGGTGATGCACAAGCAGTCTGGATAAACTGGTCTCTTCTGAAACAACAGGCCTTTACTCCAGCCCAATGTGAAATTGTTTCTTCTGGATGAGTTAAAGGCACCAGCAAAAATGATGAGTTATTAGGTTAGTCTTTAGCAACAACTTTGTAAATGCTGCTGAATTCCAGCTGACTCCTGTTAGCCTGGGAAGACTGCAAACAGTAGGTAAATGATACAAATAGTTGATGAGTCAGTGAAGTATTTTTCTTACAGTTTTGAAGAAGTTAAATGTGCAGCTTTCCCAAGTGGGTCATTCCATTGCACTTTGCCTAGTGCCAAGCACTTTCATCAGTTTATTTTTACCTGATTTTTTTTTTTTTTAATTGAAAGGTGTTAGATCTTAGTCTCAGCATGTCTGGAACATAAAGGTCATGTTAACCCTTTGTTACCAGAAGAACATAGGAACAAGCCAGAGAAGCCATTTGGCGGGGGGGGGGGGATGGATGTTCTGACACATCTCCATGGGATTCCTGGTTTGAACAGCCATTGTTAGTGCTTAGACTAGATCTCAGCTAAGACCAAGGTTCATGAAGTTTTGTACACCCATATGTAGTAAGAAACCACCCAGTCTGAAAAGAGCTTTGGCCCAGATCCTCCACATTATTTAGAAACTTTGTTCTCGAGTTACATACCTGACAATTTTAAGGACCTGCCCTGCACAGTTTGACACAGGAATTATGACTCAATTTTATGGCTTACAGATACAAAGAAATTCAGTGGCTTAGGCAAGGTCAAGCAAGAAGTCTCTCAAGCCCTGATCCACACATCCAGAAGATCACCCAAAAGATCAGTTGCTGAGTGTGGGTAATGGATAGGGAAGGGAGATGTCTGGAGGCCAGTGTAGGGGAATAGGACAAATGATAAGCTGAGGTGACAGGACTGAGGTTGGCTGGAGAAATGGGCTGGGAACAGGGGGATAGAGGGGGGAGCTTGGATAGGACCAGAGGTGATTGAAAGAAGGAGCTTGTTTCCAGTCCTGAGCCTGCACACCTCAGAGTGCCTTACACATGCCCCAAAGCAGTGCAGACTTTGAGTAGGGCCAGGCACATCAAAGTGAAGGGAGCCAGCTGAGAGCCTCATCCATAGCTAATTGCCCCAAGCCCCATCAATCACTTAGCTGTAGCCTCCCAATGAAGGACAATATCTGTTTATCAGTGTGTTTTAAACCCACTCCTTTATGGTTATGAGTTTATTTAAACTTTATTTATGTACATAAATATATGTATTTATACATTATTTTGCTCATATTAGAATTTATTATTTTTGTTTAGAAAATATTAATTTTTTTTATTTACATAAATTGTTTTTTAAGGCAGAGGCAATTTACTGCTCCCTCCCTTGACAGTGGGTGCCGACTGAGCCATAGAACAGATGAGGTAAATCCACCCCGAAGGGCAGGTGGATGGAGCTGTACTTTTCCTGCACAGACCTGTGATATGTGTAATCAACTGGGGCTGACGCTGCTTAATTTGGGTTGGCAGGAAGGTCATTTAGCCCTATGTCCTTGACACGAGTATCTCTCTACAGTTATCACGGAACCCAGACTCACAGAGTTTCAGGGTGTGCAATCGGTTCAGACATGGAATTTGATTCTCTCGGGCTTTCCCTGTGGGAATATGTGTATGTGGAAGGGGGAGGCTGGATCTCAGCCTGCTCAATACCTGTATTATTGATCTTGAGCAGGCAGTTTTTATGTGCTAGATGGGGGGATGTGAAGCTAAAGAAAAGGCATTTATTTTACTGTGGTTGCTGCTTTCACATGGATGTTGATCCAGCAAAAATGTTGCTGTGGGTTTATAAATTATGGGTGTCCAAAAGGAAGGACCGGTAAAACCTCCCTTTGTCCTCGCGGCAGCGCCTGTTACACAAAGATCTATTGGTTGCTCCTTTTGACATGAGCGATGAGGCCAGAATTTTCTCTCATTATAATTGATCATGTAAGCAGACAATGGGAGAAGATGCTTCTCCAGATCTGTATGCCTCCTCTGCAGCACTGCGATTTGTTACTACCTCTAAGAGCGCTTAAGGAGGAGCTCCGAGCTGCACGCCTGAAGCCGGCTCTGAGCCCCTGCCCCGCTATCAGCCCCCTCCCTGGCCTACCCGCACCTCTGGCACGCAAAGGTTAACTTCACCCTCGTACCTTAGCGGTTATTTTTGTGCAGCCTGTTTATCTTCAGTCCCCAGGTCATTAATAAACATCCTCTCTCAAATACTTTGGACATCTGGAATATGGCTTGCTTGTCTTCTGAGACAACAATATCCTTTTAGGCTGGTAAGGGAAGGATGAAGACTAAAGCTCCCCTTCTTTGGAAAAACACAGTCTAAATTGTCTTCTCTTTTACTCCAGTGAATTTACTCACGAATTGGGATTGCAGTCTGCAGGAGCATTTAAGCAGGTATCTAACTTTCAGGCACATATACAGCCCCACTATTATCACCTCACCCTCACTGCAAAATATTATATTTGCACCCTGAGCGCAGGCAGAGTCATTTGGAAAAAAGCAACATCTGCTCCTGCTATACAAGACTGATTACTAATATACTTGCAGCAGGACAATGGATCTGGTAATCTTCAGTTCTCTTTGCTTTCTTTAATACTTGTTTAAACAAGAACCAAAAAATGTCTTTTTCTTTTTTTTTTTTAAAGAAAAATAGCCAACACGAGAAGTTCTTCAGACAAGAGCTAGGAGAAATACAGAATGGTGTTACGGGCCTGTCCAGCTGCAGGGCTCCGAGAGGGAAATTTGTCTGACACATTTTACACTTTTACTTGAAAATGAACCAAACCCTAAAAGTGTCTTTTTCTGTGCAATGACCAGAGAGGGAATTTATGATTCCTAATTTGGACAGAGCAGGGATCAAGAGTTAGGTGACACGGATCCTTCCCCTCCTGGCTTCAGTAGGATGTGATCTGAGCCCTGGGGTCCATTTTGTGCTTTGAATGAAGCTGCTCTTATGTGTTGCTGTGCTACAGCATCTGCTGCGATTAGTGGGGTGGTGGGACAAGGCTCTGGGGGCTCTAAAGTCTAAATCGTCCCTGGGAGGCATGCATCTGTCCACTGACTGTCAAGCAAACACAGCTCAATATACACGACTTTTTAGATGAACCTCTCCTCATGGGCTTCTGTTTGCAGGGGAGGTCACAACATTTAACTTAACTTAGGTAGAAGATACTAAAAAACAGCCCCAGGATTTGCAGCTGGACCTGGGTCCTGGCCTTTTCTCCAGTGCCTTGTTGAGGAGGCTGGAAACTCCTGTGCATGTGTGCACCCTCTCTCTGCAACCCAACGAGCCACGCATCCCTGGCTGACCACATCAGACATGCGGTTTGACCAGGCATGGATCTACCTTCAATATTGCACCTCATTTTCTATCTATAGTACCTTTCGCTAGAAGCATTTTAATGAGGCCTTCTTAGATGCAACGCATGGGCTGGCTGGACATGGGGCATGTTGTGCAGCCACACACCCCACTGAGGTCCATGCTGGCTGCTTGCATGTGCCACCTGCTTAGGAAATGGTTCTCACACTACCCTCTAAAGTGTGAGGCTTGTAGCTGCCTCCAAAGCACTGAACTGCCTGTGTAGCACCAGCAGCTAGAGGAGCACCTGGATAATAATCATCTATTGATCATTCATTAGCCCCGGATAAACTATGAAGATTGAAACCTCTCACTGCATGCTCTGCAGATACCTGCCACTGCCGGGGAACTGTCCTGCAAAAATTAACATGCTTTTCAGGCCACCCTCCACACTCCCAAGCTGGGGAGAAAAGCCCCTTTGTGAGCCCTCTCCCACCCAGCCCCTCCCCGGCACAGCGTGGCCTTAGAGGAGCCGAGTTTGATAGACTTGAGTGGTTGCTTTTCCTCACTTGTCTTTGAGAAGACTCTCTCTCTCATGAAGTAAGGCAGGAAGATCGTGCCGGAGCTGAAGAGGGGTTAGGGGTCAGCAGGCAGCACCGGCTGACTCAGAGCTGAGGAATGTGCAACTGGACCCCGCTCCGGTGGCCGGCACAGCTCTCCCATGGAGCCCGCTCCCTGCCCAGCGCCCAGCCACCTCCTTTCAGGATGGGCTCCCTGGTGCCACCTTTGCTACTCAGAGCAGCTCCCGTGGCGCGCTGCAGACTAGAAATGGCTCCTGTGTCTTTCCCAGTGTTATTTCCCAACGCGTGGTGCAAATGGAAGAGGCACCGGGCTTGGGTAGCCTCCCAGCCAGAGACATGCCCCCACCCCAGGGCGAGCGAGGGGGGACGGAGGCTGCAGACCTCTTTGTTGAAACAGACATAATCAGAGCAGCTATTTCAGCCGCGGGCGGTCTGTTGGCAGCGAGCGGTTTGTAGGTCCAGACAGTCATCCTGGCCGCTCATCCCTTCCAGCCTCACTGCCAGAGGTTACCGCCACCTCAGTTCTGCCAGATTCATTTGCCCAGCTGCATAAAATGACCCAAGTTTAAATAACCCTGTTAACCTTCCAGAGAGGGGCTGCTCTGTGCTCCTCGCATAGGAGAAATTCCTGGAGATGATGACGTAAGTCTTGGCTGGATCAGAAATACAGTCTTTCTTCCCACAGCTTTTTGCCAGATCGCATCTTTGTTTACTGCCTCAAAACCAGTGAAGTTTAGTGACAATTATTTGCTGATAGTGCCACCAGGGCTTGGCTCCTTCCCCCACCCCGTAGGAGCTGTTTGTAGCAAATGCACATAGCAAATGCTCAAGCGGCACGACAGATGATGTAAAAGGAAGTCATCGTGCCTTTGATCCTCAGAGGTACCCCGAAACACCCGGGCTCCCCGGGGCCTCTTGAGAGCAGCACGGCGAAGCAGGGGCTCGCTGAACGTGGAGCCTGCAGCAGCAGCGCTCGTGCGGGACCAGCTGCGGCTCTCCCAGAGGCAGCGACGGGAGGCCAGCGGCGCGCCGCCGAGCGCGGGGGAAAGGAGCCGGTGTGATTCTGAGAGTTCGGGGCTGTGCTGTATCCCCTTTTTTGCCATATCAGCGCTCCTAAAGCCATAGGTTTGTCCTTGAAAAATCTGCATGTAAATCCAGATCACACTTGCCCTGGGGAGTCATCTAATCCCAAAGTAAAAGGTTCTGTATATGGTCAGGAAGGTTCTTGTGCCAAAATGCCCACACAACCAAAATACGCCTGACTGGTGCTCCTCACAGCCTCAAGGATATTGTGAGATGCTGACGCAAACAAGCCAAAGGCAGCATCAACCCCCACGAAGCACTGCCCGCTTCAGCCCCCGGTGCTCACGCAGGAGGGGAGAGTGTGGGTGCAGCACCCCCCCCTCCTCTCCCACCCCGTGCTCTGGGCCGGCACCCCTCCTTCGGGAGCCATCCCACCCGCGGGTTCAGCGCTCCCTGCAGAGGCACGTGCGGGAGGTGCAAGGTCAGCCCAGCCCAGGCGCGCGCTGCCGACTGACCACGAACGCCTTGCAGTGGAAACGGGACTGTCGGGAGCAGCTCAAGTCCTCTCTGTGTACCTGGACAGAAGGATGTATCCTCATGTGTATTCGAATAGGAGAGTCAGCTCCACCAACTCAGTAGGGCTAGAAAACTTTGTATTGTATCTGCTATGTTTCATCTGCTGTGAGCCTGGCTTGCCCAGGATTTATCTCCGCTCCTAATGTATTTACACTGAGATAACTCTTGGCATGCTCTTTTCCAATTACCTAGACAGGATCTATCACTCTAGAGATGGCAAATGAAATGCAGGACCCCAGTAAAGAGTATGCATTTCCGTGGCATTCATGTAAGAAAAGCCATTTGGCAGATGATGCATTTGTTTTTAGCATTCCAAACTATTGCAGACATCATGGATCAAGGTTTACTGAACAAAATTACATTTGCTGGTGACTGCTCGGGTACATTTGAGATAGACGAGTTTGCACTGGCTTGCTAGGGAGCAGGTCGTCTTTGTAGGGAAATGTATCATCAAGGCACACAATTTATGGTCTTTCTGGAGTGTGCAAAGGCTTTGAGTGTTAGGGGAAATGCACAACTCCCACGCAACCTGATTCCCCGCAGAAATCAATACCCCCACCCCTCCCCTTTCAGATCAGGCGCTTAAACTGAGGTCTTGACCATTTGCTGTCCTTAAGGATTGCAGGACACCCCTGTCAAATTCCAGCTTTGCATTCCCATGCTGTGTCAGTGGGCTCTGCAATTCTGCTTTGAGCAGCCCCGCAGCGCTGCCGCGCACTGCACACCCACACCCACACCCGGCTGCATCTCACTTGTCGGGGAGAGATGACTTTCTGTGACAAATTTCCACAGGATAACAGCATCAGAGAAAATCAGCCTGAAAGGGAATTCAAGAGGTCACAGCGCAGCTCCCTCGGCCCAAGACAGTACTGATAATCCTGACAGGTGCTTCTCTAATCTGTCCTTAAAAAAAGACAGGGATGTGAAGACTACACAGCTTCCCTTGGGCATCCAACTCGGTGCTTCATTATTTTGGGGTTGAGAAAGTTTTTCATAATTTCTAACTGAAATCCTTTTGCTGCAGTTAAAGTCCATAATCTTTGACCTCTTTCCAGGCACAAAGGCAGATTATTCCCTTCCTTCCTGAGGGCACTTTTGCCTTGTTTGAAACATTTATCTTTCCCTGGCCATCATCTGTCCCCCAGACTGATGTTCCCCAAGTCCTTTGACTACACAAATCTTATCTTCTAGACTTTAAAACATTTGTGCTGTTCCCACCTAAAGCCCCTGCAGCTGCTCTACATCCTTCTTCAAGTGCAGTGACCAAACTGCCTATGAGGCCCCAGCCAAGTCCTGACATATACCAAGGCTCCAGCTGTCATTGGGATCGGTCCCTGAAGAACCAGGTGACCAAGAGATGAGACTGTTCAAAGTTATCACCACCATCAAGAAGGAGCACGCTGCCAGCACACTCATGGGCACTGTGGGCCTGAAAAAATATCCTTCAGCATGTGAACCACGAATACAGTTGTCATATGGATCAATTAGCT
Organism: Phaethon aethereus; assembly: GCF_964289735.1. Lineage (NCBI taxonomy): Eukaryota > Metazoa > Chordata > Aves > Phaethontiformes > Phaethontidae > Phaethon > Phaethon aethereus. The sequence continues at coordinate 10,955,871 of NC_138576.1, forward strand.
GCTGTTGCTGGTACATCCCTCACCTTGCTCATTAGCTGTTCAGATTTAACAAATTAAAATGAGCACTGAGGCATCTGAGATTGTGACTAAGCCATGGGAAGCCAGGTTTCAGGAGGTTTTTACCATTTTTGCAGATGTTACATTGGACTGAGACTTGCCCTTGTGTGGGCAAGGAAGGCTCTTAACAGCTCACTTCTGCAAAGTTTTTGCATGTACCTTAAGAATGATCCATGCCCTTATATCCAGCACAAGGCTGAGAAACACAGGCTGGTCCTTAGGCACCCTGGGATGTCACTCTGCCTCTCTGCCTTGGTGCTGCCGTCCTGCTCGAAAACAAAAGGAAGAATTATTTGCTGGACATACTAGCACTGACTAAGGAAGAGAAATGCATGCCACCAGAAGGTGATTCATGCAAGGTGTACATAATAACACAAAAATGTGCACTAAGTCAGTTCAGGGAACTGATCCGCCAGAAGACAATTTTTCTCCCTTTCCTTTCCTTTCCTTTCCTTTCCTTTCCTTTCCTTTCCTTTCCTTTCCTTTCCTTTCCTTTCCTTTCCTTTCCTTTCCTTTCCTTTCCTTTCCTTTCCTTTCCTTTCCTTTCCTTTCCTTTCCTTTCCTTTCCTTTCCTTTCCTTTCCTTTCCTTTCCTTTCCTTTCCTTTCCTTTCCTTTCCTTTCCTTTCCTTTCCTTTCCTTTCCTTTCCTTTCCTTTCCTTTCCTTTCCTTTCCTTTCCTTTCCTTTCCTTTCCTTTCCTTTCCTTTCCTTTCCTTTCCTTTCCTTCCTTTCCTTTCCTTTCCTTTCCTTTCCTTTCCTTTCCTGCCCTGCCCTTCCCTTCCTTTCCCTTCCCTTTCCCTTCCCTTTCCCTTCCCTTTCCCTTCCCTTTCCCTTCCCTTTCCCTTCCCTTTCCCTTCCCTTTCCCTTCCCTTTCCCTTCCCTTTCCCTTCCCTTTCCCTTCCCTTTCCCTTCCCTTTCCCTTCCCTCCTCTCCTCTCCTCTCCTCTCCTCTCCTCTCCTCTCCTCTCCTCTCCTCTCCTCTCCTCTCCTCTCCTCTCCTCTCCTCTCTCTCTCCTCTCCTCTCCTCTCCTCTCCTCTCCTCTCCTCTCCTCTCCTCTCCTCTCCTCTCCTCTCCTCTCCTCTCCTCTCCTCTCCTCTCCTCTCCTCTCTCTCTCCTCTCCTCTCCTCTCCTCTCCTCTCCTCTCCTCTGGATTCCCACCCAAACCATCTGCTATCTCCTCTGAACCCTTTGACATTCCACCCTATATTGGAAAATAGCGAGCATATTTCCACAAGGGTATAAGCTCTCCTTCGCTCCTCTAAGGTGTGGTGAACATCTGCAAAAGCTCTGCTCTTCCAACACAAAGATACACAGCACATCAGCAGATTTTCTTTTTGTTTTCGGAGAATTAGAGGATCTAAAGGTCCAAGACATTTCATTATTATATTTAAAATAACAGTCCAATTTTTTGAGGTACATGCAAAGCAAGAATATAAAAATATCATGTCTGAAAATAACATATTTTTACAGGTGCCATTTTTCAGTTATACAGCAGCCAAGGCCTTAGAGTAGGCAAAATTTCCCTTTAAGAATCTGTATGCTAATACGTTTAAACACGAAAGAACCCTCATCATTGTGCTTGTTAAACTTCAGTCTTGACTATGCCAAAATTAATTACATTAAAAGCACAGGCTCCATGCTGTCTGACTATACAATAATTGCCATTTCATTCTGCTGGGTTAGGCTGTTCATAGTCTTTTTCTTCCTAGATTATTACTTTCTTACATAAACTACAAAAAAAAGCACATTTTTGGTGGAGCGCATCAGGTAGCTATCAGCAGGGAGAATTAATTATCCTGCTTTAAACAGTGACTGCCAATAATTTAAGTGCTGAAGCCCTTTAAATGCTGACTCGGTGCTTAGGTTTCACATGGCCCTCTTGCTTTGAAGGGTTGGATGATAGCCAGCGAGAGATGCTTCTTCTCTCCAGTGCACGGGCATGTGCCCCAGACAGGGTCTCCATCCGCAGCCCCAGCCAGCAGCCTTCCCATCGTGACAAGGCAAAGGATGAAAACTCAGCCATAGGGCTCAGGTGAGGACTTTGGCATCATAAGGTGCTGTGTCACTATCTGAGGGACGCTCTGCAGTGCGCTGACCCTAAGAAGAGCAGATGCAACCCCAAGTTCCCCAAAAGAGGGGAATTTTTAGATCCAGAACTGCAGCCTGCAATGCCCACCTCACCCTGGGGAGTCTAAACTCCACCAGTGCCTTCTGTTTTAACTTCTGAGTTTCTTCATTGTCTAAAAGGGAGCTGGCCCAAGAGGTGGTCTGGCCTTAACAGAGTGAAGCAGATGGATGTGTAACTCCTGCCTTAGACCCAAGGGCTCCTGTAGCCTGGGGCTAAGGCAGGAGTTACACATCCATCTACTTTCTGTCAAAACCTGGATCCCATGAGATTCCTCAGAGCACGCTGAGCACTCAACACCCAAACCCAAGTGCAGTTGCACTCTCTCCATGACAGCTGGAAGAACTCAGCTTGAGGCCAGCTCAGATGAGAGCACTTGCAGAAGCCCTTGTAGACACAGGCTCTGTGCTCTAAGGACTTAAGTCCACCCTGCAGCTCCCCAGGGGAGTGCCCTGAGCACTGGGGAACAAGGAACAAAATGAGTGCTGGTCATTGAGGATCAGGACCAAGGCATGCTCCACACCTCAAGTTAAATCAGAGAGGTATCAGAAGAAGGAGAGGGTGACTGAAATGTGGTGAGCTCTTACCACCCTCACTGTCACCTGTCCCTCCATCCCCTCTGGGCTCAGGGCCAGGAGAACACCTTTTGCTGAGTGGGGCTATTTCAAATTCTAGAGACACTCCAGGAGTTATGATGAAGGATTAAAATCCTAATGTAGACAAGATTGTTTTAAATGGTTAATCAGCTTAAGGGAAGCCTATGAGGGAGAAGGGAGTTGCAGGTAACACCTGCTAACAGAATGGCAGGCCTTGCTGACACCTTGAAAACAGACATACTTCCTCAGGACTTTGACTGTCAAACTTTTATGAGTCTCATTCATGCTGTTCAGACATCACAGTTTCATCTAAAGAGCAAATAAAACACTGCTGGAGCCCATTTTCTGTTCCTGAGGGCAGCTGGCATGGTCTGGTTGGGTGCAGACCACCAAGTTCTGCTGGCCTTCAAAACAGGAGGGTATGGTCCTGGGCCTGTGCTGACCCTGGGGTGCCAGGAGTTGTTTGGAAAGTTGTTCAGATAGACCTGAACCAGGGTTTTTTAGCAATTCAAGAGTACAGCTGGTGCAGTTGCAATGCCCAGGTCGAAGGCCTGATACTGAAATTTACTGGCAGAAACTACAGTGCACTTTCCCCACACCTCTGGCATGAACTCTGGGACCTTACCAAAGCCATCCTCATCATCACTTCAACAGGAGAGGCCATGGCATGGCCCATTCGGTGGCCCCTTTCCTTTCGGGATGATAGGGACATCTTGGCCTGTGGCTCTAGTGCTTGTCAGTCGATTCAATGTGATAATCTGCTTGTCCTAAAAGACCGACTTGTGACTTACAGATAATGCCTTTTCTTTGAGTATGTCCACCCTCCAAAGCCTGACCAGCACGTACAGCAGGTAAAAACACCTTTAAAGCAGAAACCGCCCCCAAACAAACAATGTTTTCTCAGTGACTCAGGAAAGGAGGTTGTTAATTGTAGGTCCCAAAATAACCTTGACCTCTGCGTGCCTCTGCTTGCTTTCAGTTCTAACTTTTCCGGCGTCTGTGTGTGCAGGGTGTGGTTCAACACGGCTCTCCTACAGCGCCTGGCATGCACGGGAGCAAGGCACCGCTGCCCTGCCCAGCACTGCCTGGCTTCGGTGTCCCACTCCTCCACCAGCCTTGGTCATGACATTTGTCTTTGCTGCCACTCCTGAAACAAGGATCTAAAACGATTGTAAGTTTTTAGCATGTGTCACTAATCAACTGTAAGTTTTGCAAGTTTCTTAACATATGGAAGGTTATTGATTACATGATTAGTTTGACTTCAGTATAGAATTCTTTAGCCTAATAACTGTGTGATTATGTTTAATGGCCTACTCTCATAGTCCTTAGGCTGTATTTGTCTCAATGCCAACATTGTAACTGGGTGTAAACGGTTAATCACGAGGAAAGCAGGCCTCATGAAAATTAAAACAAAGAAGAGTTAAGAGCAAGGACTGAGAGATTAAAGAGAACAGAGAAGATATCTTAACCTTGAGCATAGAGACAGACGGGCAGGAACGCTCTAACAAGGGTGATAAGAAGGAACCGCTTGACTGGACAGCAGAAAGGGCAAACATCCAAGGAGAAGAAATTATCCTCAAGAGACCCGTGACCATAAAAGGGAAAAAGGAGTAAGGGGCTAACTCCCCAAATGACCACCAACGACCACCCGAGACCCCCACACATGCGTAGTGTAGTTTTGCAATGCCAGCATTATGTAAATGTAATAGATAAGCAAGGAGGCGGTGATTTCTTGGAAAGCGTGTGAATATTCATGTCTTTAAGGTATATGAAGGATGAACTTTTGTTTCAGCGCACGCATGTTAGGAGGAGATATCCCCCATGCGTCCAGCGCTGCAATAAAGATGTCTGCTTAGTAGCACTTTGGTGTTACTGAGTTTAAATTTCTTAAATTTGGATTTCTTTGAATCACTTCCCTGCACTTTCCTTCATGACTCAGCCCTGGACTATGAAATTAATCTCATGCAGGAGTGGTAGAAAGTTCAGTCATTAAAGGGGGACAATAGTTTGTTATAGCTGGAGAGGTCAAGCAGAGGGTTAGGGAAGGCTTATGTTGCCTTAGCTACAGCAGCAACACAGTGTCAAAGGGCACTGGAGCAAACAATCTTCTGATCTTTCACTTACTTCAGGTTGGCTTATTTCTTCTTTCCCTTTTCTTTCCTGGTTGCTTCACTATGTATTGCTTAGCCACTTTCAGAGTCTTGTGCTTGGACATCGCACAGCTACATGCATGTTGGCACGAGATTGGTATCTAAATATCTATATTGCTGGGAATATATATTCAAGCAAAGAGATTTCTGGGGAGTAGACAGAATTCTACTCGCATGTCAGTGGCTATGTATTCATCAAACTCCACAAACTGGCCTGGAACATTTCTGAGCAAGAAATGAACATTTCTAATTTCAATGGGTGTATGTTATTTTCCACTGAGAGCATTGGAATAACTTTTGTAGTCTAGTGTCATTGTTTAGTTTGGCCTAAGGGAAGACATGGAATTTCTGGTTTTTGGTTGTTTATTGTTGTCCAAAATTCAGATTGAAAAATGAAAATATTGCAATTCAGTTTCCAAGAAAATATCTAAAAACATTGCTGTGGTAGTAAAGCATTATCATTTAGTCATTGAGTGTTGGATTCATCTCACTCAGCATGAGATACCTACAGTGTAGATATCAACATCTGAGCCAATTTCCCTGCTCTCCTTTTATAATATAGGGAGGCAAATAGGTGTTTTCATGTTATGGTTCATCAGATTTCAGATCCTCATTTTTGCACGGCCTACTTACAACCCTCCACTGGCTGTAAGAAGATTTGAGACAACTGGGACTAGATTCAGCCACATCTTCATCATAGTTTAGCACCCTCACAGATTTGCTGATGTATCTGTCCTAGTTTCTACCTTCTGCTCCAAAAGGGTCTTCTGTAGGTCTTGTGTCATTTCTGGCAAAGCCAGTGTGGATATCTCAGCCTGCCCAGAACTCCTCAAATGGCACCAGGCATCTATCAATATGCAGCTGAATCCCTAGTTTGGATTGTAGTTGCTCGGAATATGCATTGGCTAGTGGAGCACCCTTTGAGTCTGACCACAACATTCAGATAGTCTCAATAGCTTGTTGCGGTTGGCAGCATGGCTGTCACCTCCCAACAATGATCTGCTTTGAGTCAAGATCAATATTAAACTTAATTTTCCGCTGGTGGCACAGTGCTTTATGGGAGTTATAGTTTATGAGACTGCACTTGAATTTGCCTGGCTTCAGTTTCCAGACACTGCTTCTTGTCGTGTCCTTCTCCATTAGATTTAAAAAGCTCTTTAACATTTTAACCTTTGTATTGACTGTAACTGAGTAGCCACTAAATCTTCTTTTCCTATATAAATCAAACTGATCACTTTAAATGTCTTAACATATTTTTCCAAATATGGAACTTCACCAAAGTTTGTGTTTCTTTTCTTCTTTTGAATATTGGCTCCATTTTGTCAAGTTGCTCTAGAAAAGCACATGCTAAGATGCAGGTCTCCTTCTGTTAGGCATCTCAAAGGCACACATCTAAGTCTGACTGCATCGTTCAATGCAGCTTTCATCTGGTGGAGGGAAATAGACCTCTTCACAGGGCAATGCATCTGGCTTCAACCTTTATTTTTGAATGAAATGAATCGCTGTCTGGAGGAGGCTGTATCAGTCATGAAAGCAGCTGAGACCACAGCCAGGCAGATGGGAAAAACATGGGAAACAAAGTCTGCCAGGAAAGCATTTTTGGGTGCAGATCCCCCCACCAGTCAACCTCCACCGGGGAAATAACAGAAATAAAATAACATGTGCACATGCCGATGCTACCAGTCAAGAAACACAGCTAATAGTGGGCGTGGTGGTGTTGGGTTTATGGTTGGACTTGATGATCTTAAAGGTCTACTCCAACCTTAATGATTCTGTGATTCTGTAAAGTTTCAGGAGGGGGGACGAACGAACGGCGGCAGAATCAGGCAGTGAGCAGGAGGAAGGTGACCAACAGGTCATTTATACTGTTTTGTGCCCGTGTTTCATATACAGAAACAAACGGAAATTGTGCCATTGCAGACAGCACGTGTGGTACGAAGTAATGACAGACCCTAGGGAGCAGTTAGAGAGGTTCACCTCCCTTCCCCTCCCCAGCTCTTCCTTCCATGTGAGCATTACCGGTAAGGAGAGTGATGCCAGCCCCCAGGCTACCGGCGCATCCTGCTGATACCACTGGTGTTCAGTGTCTGGACACCGTGGTGGCAAGGTGCACATAGCACTAGCACTTTGGGGACCAAAAATAATAATGTGGCTGATGCTGGTGATACAATGACAGGATGATAATTTTGCTTTATGCCTGCTTTAGTTACAACCTCTCTGTTTGCTATTATGGAGGAATATTCCAATTCCCCCTGCAGGGAGGATAGATTACTTGATGTTGCATCAGTCACTCTACCACTGGTAGCAGGATAACACAAGCTTATTTCCCAGACGTCTCCAAATGGCTGTCAGAGAATAATGACTTTCAGTAGCTACTAGCTCACACCAACGCTGAAGTGGTGACCTAGAGGCAAAAAGACTGAGTCACATTACAAATCCCTTCAGCTTTCAGATGTGCCTCCATTTGTTCTCTAACACCAAAAGATTTAATTAATATGGGTTCTCAATTTTCATGGCACCTCTCATTTGTGCAAAAATTGGTCTGGAGATCAATTTCCAAGAACTCCTCCTCTTTAGGAATTTTTCCTGTGGTATATATTGGCATTCTCCCTATCAATATTTTTTCTTCTGTTTTAAAGCTTCAGGAATAAAATCTAACCACTCACTACAAAAGTAAGCTTCCTTAATTGAAAACTGATGTTTTTACATGGAAGAGAAGGCATATAGATAAAAATACTTGGTAATGCATCATCAAAGAGCAAGACTTCAAGGCCAAAAATAAGCAGTTGTAATGCCATGTCAGGATTTCTAGATTCCCCTCAGATTCTCACATCCCATTTTTGTTACTTTTTATGTTGCAGTTGAACTGAAACATTCATTCCTTGATTTTGAGTTTTATTTTAATTTCTGTCCAACCTCAGTGTCTGGGATCAGACTGGCCTCTCATTTATGCTGTTATATGGAGAAGCCTCAGTGAAACTGCTGAGATAAAGCTAAAAAATGCAAAGAATCAGCAGTATGAAATTATTTCAGGTGTTACTTCCCTAGCAGACAGACTCTGGTCATGGTCATGTTATACTCTCACCACTAAAACTGTCATCAGAATCTGCCTTGGATAGGTTTAGCATACATGGTACATACCCACAGCAATAGCTCTTGGTGACAGTGACACGTCTTGCAGGCACAAGAGAAGACCACTGAAAGATGGGAAATGGGAAATTTTGCATCAAAATAACAAAGCAGTTTACAAATAAGCAGTTTGTACTGTGTAAAAAATGAAAGTAATACAGTGTGTTTCTACTATGCAAATCTAGATGAGAAAAAGGATTGGATTTTTCCATTACATTGACAGCTAATGTTCCAACCAGACTGAGGGTTTATGAAAGTGTGCTGCTGCTTTGGTGGGTGCAGTTGGCAATTGGCTCTGCTGTGGATGAGAAGAGCCATGCGTTGACATCAAAGCAGCAGCAAAAGTTCACTCAGGAAGCCCTTTGGGTTTATCAAAGTCATTGCTTGATCTTGCAATCCTATCCCTGGTGATTTTAATAATAACCAAATAGCAGGTGAAAAGCTTAATCCTTCCATCACCATGCATCCACTAGAGGGAAACCACCTTAGGGAAAACGCTGCAGAGGCAAATGAGCCATCCTCTTCCTGCATGACTTGTGAAAAGAGCTGGAGGCACCGACAAAAAATACCTTCATGCTTCAGGAAGGATAAGCAGAAAGGTCAGAGTGGACAAATATTAGATAGTACCTGCAGAAGAAACACCAACAGCACCCAAGCAGCAATCAAATTATTCACATTTACAGGCAGTGAAGGAACTGAGAACCTCCAAGGCATTTGGTAGGATTCGTTTCTCTTGCTTGGCATACCTACAACACAAATGTCTGTTCCTGGGCTGGCTACCGTGATTTCCTTCTGTAGCTTCACCATCCACAGTGCTAGACCATCCCAGCTGATAGAACAATCCCCAGCATTTTTTGACCTGGGCCACCAAGTTCTCTCCCAAAAGCCTAGTAGGCTCAGGTCAGAGTGGTAATGATCAGTTTGGGGCAACCTCACTACTTTTGACGGCAAGAGCCCTCATCTTCAGTGCCAGAGAATGATCCCTGGCATTTTTGTTTTCTAGTGCAAACATAGCCTGGACATCAGCATCAGCGCTAGTCGCTTCAGGTTCCCTTTACAGACAGTGGAAAGAAACAGGCACTTTCAAGGGTGCAGTATCAGAGCCATTAGGATTAGGATAAGGAAAAATGCATCCTGAAGTGCCTGTATTTCTCTGTTGACTATAAAAACAGTCTAGACACTTAGCTCATAGGCAGAAATTTAGTGTGAACATCTGGAGTTGGTCGGACAAATCCCACCTCTCTTGTCAAACATTTACAAACTTCTTCCATAAAGACACCATTAGTGAGGAATACATCTGTAGCACATTTGCAGACGAAGATATTTTCCCTTATTTGTTTACCAAATATTTCAAGTAGAAATTTACTTCTCTAATCTAATGAACAGCAAGAAAAAGAGGACTGTAGCAAGGGTTGTTATGAAAGTGTGTAGTTAAATACAATGCTTAATTTAGAGATAATGCAAAGCTTAGTCAAATAAATGGAAATGTTTTTTGAGGTCAGCATAATCTGCTATAGAAAATGATTTGTCTAGGGAATAGACCAAGTTCTCAACAACTGTATTGGTAGGAGAGTCCCTGCCTGATAGTCTAGGTGACCTACTACGTCTTTTCCATCTGACATGAAGCTGGAGTGACACAAATAAAAACTGCTTGAGCCCATATGAAATCTGCCCATAAAAAGTTAATTTGTCAAAATGATGTGAATGCGATTGAATCAGTGTAGTGAATTTTTACCAGATCAGCATTTTGCATGTCTGGCTGCAGGGTTTCTGGTAAGACACATACTGCTTTTCTGTGCTCTCTGGGATGCTTCCACTGAAATACTCATTGGTTCAATTAAATTAGATAGTTCATGCCGTAGCCCTCGGGCCAGTACGGGCAGGACAAGATGTTAAAAATGTGCTCTACACGGCAGCCGGGGAGAATGGCCCTACCTGGAGTCTCTGGCAGAAGGCACCAGGAGAGACTCGAGGTCGACCTCTAGGGTTTTGGAGTCGAGGATATAGGGGATCTGAGTCCCGCTACACTCCAACTGAAAAGGAGATATTGGCGGCATATGAAGGAGTTCGAGCTGCCTCAGAAGTGGTTGGTACTGAAGCACAGCTCCTCCTGGCACCCCGACTGCCGGTGCTGGGCTGGATGTTCAAAGGGAGGGTCCCCTCTACGCATCATGCGACTGATGCTACGTGGAGCAAGTGGGTCGCGCTTATTACACAGCGGGCTCGAATAGGAAATCTTAATCGCCCGGGAATCTTGGAAGTGATCATGGACTGGCCAGAAGGCAAAGATTTTGGAATATCACCGGAAGAGGAGGTGGCGCGTGCTGAAGAGGCTCCACCATATAATGAACTGCCAGAGAATGAAAGGCAATATGCCCTGTTTACTGATGGGTCCTGTCGTATTGTAGGCAAACATCGAAGGTGGAAAGCTGCTGTATGGAGCCCTATACGACGAGTTGCAGAAGTGGCTGAAGGACAAGGTGAATCAAGTCAGTTTGCGGAGGTGAAAGCCATCCAGCTGGCTTTAGATATTGCTGAACGAGAAAAATGGCCAGTACTCTATCTTTATACTGACTCATGGATGGTAGCAAATGCTCTATGGGGGTGGCTGCAGCAATGGAAGCAGAGCAACTGGCAACGCAGAGGCAAGCCCATCTGGGCTGCTGAATTGTGGCAAGATATTGCTGCCCGACTAGAGAATCTCGTCATAAAAGTACGTCACGTAGATGCTCACGTACCCAAGAGTCGGGCCACGGAAGAACATCAAAACAACCATCAGGTGGATCAGGCTGCTAAGATTGAAGTGGCTCAGGTGGATCTGGACTGGCAACATAAGGGTGAATTATTTATAGCTCGGTGGGCCCATGACACCTCAGGCCATCAGGGAAGAGATGCAACATATAGATGGGCTCGGGATCGAGGGGTGGACCTGACCATGGATGCTATTGCACAGGTTATCCATGAATGTGAAACGTGTGCTGCGATCAAACAAGCCAAGCGGTTAAAGCCTCTCTGGTATGAAGGACGATGGTTGAAATATAAATATGGGGAGGCCTGGCAGATTGACTATATCACACTTCCACAAACTCGCCAAGGCAAGCGCTATGTGCTTACCATGGTGGAAGCAACCACCGGATGGCTGGAAACATACCCTGTGCCCCATGCCACCGCCCGGAACACTATCCTGGGCCTTGAAAAGCAAGTCTTATGGCGACATGGCACCCCCGAAAGAATTGAGTCAGACAATGGGACTCATTTCCGAAACAACCTCATAGACACCTGGGCCAAAGAGCACGGCATTGAGTGGGTGTATCATATCCCCTATCATGCACCAGCTTCCGGAAAAATTGAACGATACAACGGACTGTTAAAGACTACACTGAGAGCAATGGGTGATGGGACATTCAAAAATTGGGATAAACATTTAGCCAAAGCCACCTGGTTAGTCAACACTAGGGGATCTACTAATAGAGCCGGCCCTGCCCAATCAAAACTTCTACGTACTGTAGAAGGGGATAAAGTCCCTGTGGTGCATGTGAGAAACATGCTGGGGAAGACAGTCTGGGTTACTCCTGCATTAGGAAAAGGCAAACCCATTCGTGGGATTGCCTTTGCCCAGGGACCTGGGTGCACTTGGTGGGTAATGCGGAAGGATGGGGAAGTCCGATGTGTACCTCAAGGAGACTTGATTTTGGGTGAAAACAGTCAATGATTTGAATTGTATTATGTTAATTGTTCAGAATGACATTACTACTATGGCTGCTATCTACCATATCAATGGTATTATAGTAAGAATCACCCAGACTGATGAAGAATGAGCTTCACTGAAACCAAGCAACGTGCAGCAGTGATGAAACCAGAACTGGCTTCAGCAGCTTGCGCCCAACAAATCCCTCGAGATCGACATCTTCGACCTGGAGATCATGGACATGGACCGTGCCAGATGACAATCCAACACCACATACCATCTCCCCTGCCCTGAGAGACTGCTACGATGGATGAAGCCCAGAGTCATGGACTGACTGAACTCCATAGACATTTTAAGTGATGGCCCATGGACTAAGAGAGTGATATCTGTGTGTATATATTAAAGGACAGGAAGAGTAATAATGAATAATTGGAATGTATTGAAAAGTATAGGACCTGGGCATGACGTAAATGGTATGGAATAAGGGGTGGATACTGTCCTGGTTTCAGCCAGGATAGAGCTGGTTTTCCTCACAGAAGCTAGTGTGAGACTGTGTTTTGGATTTGGGATGAGGAACTGTTGATAATGTGCTGATGTTTTGGGTTGTTGCTGAGCCGTCAAGGACAGTCCAGCTTCTTGTGCTGGCCTGCCAGCGAGCAGGCTGGGGGTGCACGGGGAGCTGGGAGGGGACACAGCCGGGACAGCTGACCCAGACTGGCCAAAGAGATATTCCCTACCATACGACGTCATGCCCAGTACATAAACTGGAGTTGGCCGGGGGGGCGGAAATCGCTGCTCGGGGACGGGCTGTCGATCACGGGGTGGTGAGCAATTTCTGTATTGGGCATCACTTGTTCTTATACATTCCTTTGTTGGTATTATCATTATTGTTCCCTTCTTTCTTTCTGTCCTATTAAACCGTGTTTATCTCAACCCACGAGGTTTTTCCTAATTCTCTCCCCCGTCCCGCTGTGGGAGGGAGAGTGAGCGAGCGGCTGTGTGGTGCTTAGTTGCCGGCTGGGGCTAAACCACGACAGAGGGGAAACTTAGACCAAAAAAACATTTGAAAATCCCATCCTTAATCCCATTTTAAATGTACAAAATGACATGAAGTTTAGCCTCAAGCACAAATGGAAAACTTGACTGTTGTTGATAACTAGGTTTAAATAGGTGTAGCTAAGCTAATGCTGCCCTGTATGTTATCACCTTCACATCTTTCTTTATTGCAGACAGCACTTTAAGCATTCCCGTAGCTGAAATCTTCCTTGCATGCTGAGTATGGACATGATTCAGTGTTGATTCAGTGAATGACAGTGTTTTGTAACTTGAAGCTTCTTCCCCTCGATGAATGATTTGCAGTAGAAGTTCCTTTATGAGGTGAGCAGATAATAAAATTCTTGCGCAGTTCGTGAACCAGTTCAGGGATGGACTTGATTGCCTTGACCACGTTCTGCCTTCAAGAGTGGTGGAGCTGCGATGGGAGGCTCCCCTTGCTTCCTGTGGCCAGAGAGGGCATGGTGCTGGGGACTGTGAGCCATCTCCTCCACTGGTATGACCTGGCTGTAGCTGGTCATTCTGGTGGGGCAACTTGCACCCGTTTTGTGGACCTACTACTCATAATCAACGAGAGATCCCATGGCCCTTGTTTTTCTGAGTGTGGGGAATTAATGGCAGATAAGCATTACATCTGAGTTCTGGGATGAGCTCATCAAGGTCCCTGTTAGATGGTGTTGGGTTCCCCTCTGGCACCAGCAGCAACCATGTGTCTTGGTTTCTTTCCCAATGCAGGAAATCTCCCACCTCAGGATCCTCTCGGACGGGATGGATGATTCACTCGGTGCTCCACTGCCCCTTCCTCAGGCTACAGCTGCGGGCTTTAAATAGAAAATTGTCTCAGACAGATTGCGCACCGGGGAAACCCTTTTATGACCCAGAATATAGTCTCTGCACAGTATCTGTTTCATCATCAGGGGTACAGACTTCCTGAGCTCCATCCCCTCTTCCCAGCCTCCAGCTGCCTGACGTCAGCAGTATTTCCTTGCATGCCTGGGATGCTTGAAATTGTTGGGGCTTAGCAGGGAAACAGAGAGGTTTTGGGGAAACAAGTGTAAGATTCAGTTTTCTTTCTTATAGGAGGAATTTGCTACTGGACACAGCTCTGTTGTGCACCGGCCATGTTTAGTCCCCATTCTGCCACAGCGCAGGCTGCCGCAGTCTCTGAAGCAGATGTTTCCTGTCCAGACCCTGCTCTGTAAGTACTGGTGAGGTAGAAGATGCTCCGGTAAAAATGTGACTGCTTAGTTTTCAGCTGATGTGTCTGTGAAAAACCTGGGAGCAAGAGACCACAGAGGCAGCAGCACAAGCGCTCCCGGCAGGTGGGAGCAGCCCTGGCATGGGCACAGAGCTGGGCAGGGGATGCGGCCCACCGTCCTCCCTCCACCACCGAGAGCCCTCAGGCTTTGTACGGAGCCGTAGGTGGGATCTGCAGTACTCCCAGGGTAAGGCTTCATCTTCTAGAGAGAATTAGGCTGATATTTTCCCTGCATAGCTTACTGAAGCTAGATAATTTGGTCATGTCTGATTTAAGAAATTAAATAGAACCAGCGCACAGGCCTGGAGCCTTCCATATCGATAGGATATGAGGTCCATGACTGGCACAGTTTTTGTCCTCAGACCATCTAACACACTCACAAGCAACTGCTGGACAGGGCACGAACTATGGACTATTCCCACCATGCAGTTTCTCTGTGTCTACCCTGTTTTTAGGACAAGAGTGTAGCCATGAGCCATTCCAGGGCAGGTGGCCTCATGATGCCCCACTCTGCACAACAGAGCTGAATGCACACGTGGCTGGAGAGAGGACCAGGGCTGGTGACCATGTAGAGCAGTAGTGATGGGCATGCACCCAAGACCCAGGGAGGTACTAGTGACAACTGAGTTATGTCAGAGATAGAAAAGGGCTAATTCAGACCACAGGGCTGGAGTCAAAATCAGTACTTTGGAAATGAGTTAAGCAGAGTCGAATTGCCACCCCGTTGGCCACCATGTCCTGGGAGCAGTGTGTCTGGCCAGCAGCAGGTAGACAGGACACAGCCAGACAAGAAGTCTCAATTTCTCTCTTATTAAAAATATCTTTCATGAATGCAGATTTTTAACACAATAGCAAGCAGATGAAAACCAGTCTTGGGATGAAGGTGGGGGAAACAGCCTGGCCTAGCTCTATCTCTGTGTCCTCTGCAGCTTTAATCGCTCTTACAACTGCAACAACGAAAGCCCAGTTATGGCCCTGGCAGCAACAGTGCTGGGGGAAGACCGAAGGACAAATACATCTGCAAGAAGCAGGCACTAACCCAGACCAGCAAGTGGTCTGCAATAATGATTCCGTAAGGAGGTTTTTCAGTGCTAACTGGGCAGAGCGACGGCTGGGAGGACACAGATGTAGGTCTAGCAAAGTCTCTGTCCATGGGGAGGGGTTTCACAGAATCACTGAATCACTAGGTTGGAAAGGACCTTCAAGATCATCAAGTCCAACCATTAGTCCAGCGTCACCATGTCCCCTAAACCATGTCCTGAAGCGCCACATCCACACGTTTTTTGAACACTTCCAGGGATGGCGACTCCACCACCTCCCTGGGCAGCCTGTTCCAATGCCTGACCACTCTCTCAGTGAAGAAATTTTTCCTAATATCCAATCTAAACCTCCCCTGGCGTAACTTGAGGCCATTTCCTCTTGTCCTATCACTAGTTACTTGGGAGAAGAGACCGACACCCTCGTTGCCACAACCCCCTTTCAGGTAGTTGTAGAGAGCAATAAGGTCTCCCCTCAGCCTCCTCTTCTTCAGACTAAACAACCCCAGTTCCCTCAGCCGCTCCTCAGAAGACTTGTGCTCCACACCCCTCACCATCTTCGTTGCCCTTCTCTGGACACGCTCCAGTACCTCAGCATCCTTCTCGTAGTGAGGGGCCCAAAACTGAACACTTGGGGCCCTGCTGGACCTCAGCCCCGGGAAACCATACTTTAAGATGATTGTGTGTAAAAAGAGCTGCTTAAAGGATGACTGCCATTCTCCTTTCACAGCCAGGTTTGTAGAGAGAGGTGTGATCTCTTAGATTCTTAGATGAATTGAGCAAAATCCTCGACCCATCACGGGTGCAGCAGTGTTACTGCTACCATACAGGGAGCATTGACCACTGCAGTTTAAAACAGAGCCTGCACATTTCAGAGGAGAGCGAAACCGGCCTAAACACCAGGATCTGTTTCTAGTAATCTGAGAGAGACTTTTCCTCCTCTCCTTCCAGTTCCTTCCTTGCTCGTAGCATCAGGCCCTGGCAGTCACACAGCTTTGACCACTTGGTCAAATCAGCCACTTCCTAGATGTGGCATGGCTGCCCTTGCCTCACCCCCAGGAGGATGCCCTGGAGCCCCGGTCCCCTGCCTCCACCTTGCCACTCTGCCAAGAAGGGAAGAGCAAGCAGCAGGTCGAGCCTGGTAGTGAGGAGGAGCAACGTGCCGAAACAGCGTTGTTCTCTCACACTGTCATCAGTAACGAAAAGAGAGGTGTCGGAAGCCTGCAGCACTTCTAAGTGAGCAGCACCAAGCAGAGCAGATTTCTGTATGGGAGCCACTTTTCTCTGCTTTGGAAATGTTTTTTTCTGTGTCCCAGCTGTTCTGATCCATGCCCTGCTTTTCCTCCTGTTGCCTCTTTCCTTCCTGTATCTCCCTTTTCCACTTTCCTCCTCCACCGCTGGTGAAAGTATTGTAGAATGGGCTGATAGGTGTGGCTCTCATGGTTTGTGCTGCCCGAAGTGTCATCCTCTTTTATCAGTCCATCGCAGACATTTCGGCTCTGACTCATCAGCGCAGAGACATCTAAACAGTCAGCAACAGCACCACGGGGACTCACACTCAGGTAATGCCAAGGAAGTGCGAGTATTAGCTTGGTTAATCAGAATTAGGAAATAAATCATTGGGCAAGAAGATGACCGAGACAATATTTTCCATGCAAGCAATGTTTTCCACCATCGGTTTCTCAGATAAAAGGCAGAAATTGCTTTCAAACGGATTGTAGGGCAAAGGTCAACAAAAATGATCTGTTTATAATTTCTGCTGTCAAAACAGTATATGTATGTAGATCTCAAACAGCCTCGTAATCCATGGTTATCTTTTCTATGTTTTTTTTTCCATCTGAGACCTTAAATGGCTTCTCAGATTGTGCCACTGTGCGGTGGACAGGTTCCAGCTCCTGAGCGCTCTGTCTGGGGATTTAACCCATGTCCCTCCGTGCCACCACTCCTAGCCAGCTCGCCACCCCAGGCAGGGTGCAGAGCAGCACCCCTCTGCTTCCCCGTCTGCTTCAGCCAGGGGAAACACAGAGCTCGGGGTCTCTGTCTTCCTCTGGTGTGACAGGATAATTTTGGGAGCCCAAGTGCCATTTTGGGAGTAAGGGGAAGGGACCCCCTCTCTGATTAGTTAAGCTGATGACACCATGGTATTAAAATGCCTACTAATGATGTGCTAGAACAAAAGTCCCAGTGTGGGATGGTGGTTCAGGGACAGCAGCAAGATGAATTTCAAAGCTGAGCTGCTGTGGGAACCCTGACCTCCTGGCTGGCACCAGACATGTACACAACACTACGTCCCGATTTCTAGGAGCACTTACCACCAGCCCCTATCTATCCAAGTCATGTTACCATTGACACCATGCAGGACAGCAGCATAACACAAGGTGAGGTTAGTGGGATACATCAGGGAAGCAAGAAGGCAGGGGACGACATGCTGTTACATGTTATAGATAACATCTGACCAGCTTGGCCACCATATTGCACAGCGAGGTGTTTGCAGGTCCAGGGAAGGTAGCCCAGCACCGAGTCTTGACTGTGGCAATACTCATCAGCAGCTGCCTTCAGAGCATTATCAGTGATACTGTTACTAATATTATTAGAAGTAGACATTAGTAGTTATTACTAGAGGCCAGGACTGTACAAAATAGGTGGGAAGTCATCAGAACATGTGTCCGTGAACTGATGTCAAGATTGACCTGCTAACGTCGCGTGGAAAGTGTCATCAGACTGTGCTTTTCTTCCATCGCAGACTACCATGCACACAGCAAACATGGCTCTGGGACAGGCGCAGGTTGTGGCAGTGCTAAGAGTTACCCAGCAGCTCAGCTCCATTGCAAATAACTAAATACATGCTCTTAGCTGGGGCGTGTGTAAAGTTTATCCCCCTTTCACTGCCCTATTGTGGAAGCCGGGCAAGTCCCAGCTGGGGAGATGGTTTGTGTTCAGGAGAGAGAACACAAACCAGAGATGTAGAGATGGTTTGTGTTCACTCTCCTGGTTTGGTGGTACAGGAAGGGCATTCCACCCTCTTTCACCTCCTCAGACATCATTGGGGATAGAGCTTGGTCCAGCTCTGTTTGCTTCTGCATGCCCAGCAAGTCAAAGGCAACACTGATGCCTGTGGTAAATCAATTGGGTCCCTTCTGCCAATTTTCAAAGAAAAAATGTATCTATTTGCAAAATATGTCCCTGTTTTGGAAAGAACCTGTTACAGGGCTAGTTAGCATACCTCAAATTTCATTTCTCCCAATGAGATAAGGTAATTCTCAGGGGAGAGGTGATCGTACAAGGAAGACACTAACAGGGGTCTTAGGAGATTAGTCTTTAACTGCTCCGACTGCCACAGACTTCCACAGGCATGTCCCTTGATCTCCTTCCCTCGGTCTTCCCAGCCCATAAATAGGTATAACAATAATGTTATCTCCCACTTTCTACTTACCTTGTCTGTGTAGATTGTAGGCTGTCTAATTCTATGTATTTCCTCACGGCAAACACAAAAGCAGTGATGCATTAGCGCTCCTAGCAGAAACTATAATGTAAGCAAATACGAATAATCTCATGACCTGAGAAACCTGAGATAGGTAGGTTCAGGCAGTCAGGCAAGGGGAGAACAGTAACCCAACCTGTACCAGCACTCCCTCCCTAGAATGAATCCAGCCTGCACCCCTCCAGGTGCCCGTGCTGATTCCTGTTTGATCTCATGCAGTTAATTTTCCATTCATCATTTCTTTTCTATCTTGATTGTAACTTCATTTTGGAAACAAAATTTGGTACTGCTACGAAAAATATGAGGACAATCTCTCTGTTGGAATAAACTGACTGCTGAATTAAAGCAGAATATATCTACATATACCAGCCAAATCGCTGGCCGCTAACATCAATATCTATTAATTTCTGTACCAGGAATGCTAACAGCAAGTTTCGATGTGGTGAAAAGCAAATATTGATCTGTTTGCTTAAAAATCAGATTAGGCTGTGTCCATAGGTAAATATTCCCGCTAGCAAATAGAGGAGAGGTTGTTTCCCTCTCCCCTTCCCCCTTCCTGAAGGCAGCCAAACCAAATTAAAAAAAATCTGATACCTAGTCAGTTTTTAATTAAAGAGGTACCAAACCTGAGCAAAACAGAAACCCTGGGGAGCTGTCAAGTGACTTTTTTGGTAGTTTTGTGGTAGGGAGCACAGCTCATAAGGACAACCACCCATCAGTGCCTCCACTCCTGAGCAGGAAGAAAATGCTCCTGGGGGAAACAAGATGAAAGCTCTTCATGAGCAGGGGCAAAGGTACTCATAAAAGTCCGTCTGAGCACAAGCATTTCACATTTTAGTCTTCAGGTTGCCCCTCAGCTCTGCTGCTTCAAGGCGATTGCTCCCAGCACTGACACATCCTCCCCTTCCTCCCAGGACGTCTCGCACAGGGATAAAGACACAAGGCCAGACTGAGCGTGGAAGGACCCCTCCGCTGAGCATCACCACCGTTTCTGGCTGTGCAGCAGTCTCCAGCCAGCACCCAGAAACACATGCCGAGGCCACTCCAAAGCCGTCACAAGATGGGTTGCAGGAATTGCTGCAGGGTGGTGGGAGAGCTGTGGGCTGACAACAGAGGCAGAGACTGCACAGGTCTCCATGATTAATTTGCCATGTCTGCAAAGGGCAAGCTCAAGTCAGTAAGAGCCAGCCTGCCTTACAAGCTCTTGGAGTGCTCCAAGGCTTACTGAAGGGAAGGGTTGCTCAGGAATGAAATCTGGTCAGGGATAGCTACCAACTTTTTGTGCTTTGTGCTGATTTTGCATTGCTGCTCACTTCCATCCCAATATAGGGTGTCTTCAGACATGATGCCATGCACCTCAACTTCCACCTTCATGGAATCAGAGGGGTTTCAGCTTCCTGGCTTCCTGAGGAGGCAGTTCCCAGTTCCCAATGGCTGGAGGAGATCTCTCCATCATGTCCCTTGGTCACAGAAAAGACTCTCTCTGCACCTCTGTCCCTCATCACGGCAGCCCAGTGGAGCATGGGCAGGCAGGATGTCCCCACACTTTGAAAGGTCCTCACACAGGAGTTGGTTACCCATCAGGGGTGGTTTCATCCCACTTGACAGGGCTGAAAGGCTGAATTAGGATCTGAACACGCAGTTCCAGGGAGTGCAATTAGTTCAAATAGGCTGCTAAATATCCCAGCAGTCTTCAGCAAGAAACAGCAGGTAGCAAGACACTCTTGTGCACACCTTCCCTGTAAATAAAACAGTTCTCGTGCTTTTATTCTGCGTATTTTCTTTTCCAGTATGGCAGAAATCTACCAAAGTTGGAGGCAAATTAACAGGCTCAGTTAAGTTATACTGAGGAACTAAAATCAGCTTTAAGTCATCTTCTCACTCCAGAAACCAAGATGAGAGTATAGTCAAGTTTGCTATTCAGAGCCACCCCAAAGCTGCTCTACAGCCACCTGGGCTGGTTCCAGAGGGACTGGTTCCCTGTTGGGAGATGGGATGGAGACGTCTCTGCCAAAGGACGCGGGCACTCACAGAACAGGGTAGCCCAAACCGTGAGCTCTGAACACTCGCCACAGCTGGAAATTGCTCTTTGCTGGAGCCTCTTGCGTGTGTTGCTGGTGGGAACCGAGTTACTCAGCGCTCAGGTGTTCCAAACCTGTGGGCA
Organism: Phaethon aethereus; assembly: GCF_964289735.1. NCBI lineage: Eukaryota > Metazoa > Chordata > Aves > Phaethontiformes > Phaethontidae > Phaethon > Phaethon aethereus. The sequence continues at coordinate 10,976,608 of NC_138576.1, forward strand.
GCAAACACAGGAGCAGCAATAACCTATTTACCGGGTGGTACAGCCACATCGACTCCCTCTGCTTCTCTCCCCCCGCTCCTGCTCCTCTCAGGGGAAGGCTGCACACCACCAATAGTCTGACTTGCTTCTGCCTATATTCCCAAGATTAAAAGCTGGTTAAAATGCAAGCAATGTTTTTGTAATTCTTGAGAAAAGCAACTGAAGAATGTTTCATCTTCTTCTTGTCTCTGAGCAAGGCCTATGGTGTCTTCTTCTGGCCTATAAATGTTATAGTGTGGACTAGGTTTTGCTTCGCACAGCACCTAGTACACTGGGGATCTCATCCACGACGGAAACAATTAGAGCATAACCCAAATATGCAGCATCTTTAATCACATATTTCCCCTGGTGGCTCCATCTCTGCCTGTACAGAGCAGCACTTAACCTAGGAGTAGCCTGAGGTAAGCAAAGGGTTATTTCTTTCACCGTCACATTGGGAAATATGCTAATTTCTCCTGTGGAGGCTATCTCATTGAGTAGCACTTGTTCCTCATCTCCCAGACCACATGTTATTTTACAAGTTCACATTAAAAAAAGGTTAATGGGGGAAGCAAGCACTGACAGTCATTTTCACTCCCCCAGAATGCTTCACTGCATTGCCATAATTCAGCTCAGTGTAAAGATCCATATAACAGTAATACCTACACAAACTAAGTGTTCTCAAAATCTTCTCTTTTTTTTTCTTGCTTTCAGCAAAACTTTTTTTTTTCCTTGACTCTGCTTTGGATGAACTTTGTCTTGAATAAACAGCAACATCTGGAATTCAACAAAACACACCATAAAGGGAATAATACGTCGGCAGCAGTTTTGCTGAAAAGGACAAACCCATTTATTATTCAAATGAAAAGTTACGATTGCTAAATGTCAGATGAAATTAGAAAAAAAATTGAATCCTCTGTGTGTGTCTTTTTTGTCCTTGCCAGCTCAGTGTGTGTAGAAAGCTGTCCCTCTGTTATCACTGCTCTGTCTTTCTTCTTTCTGGCTTTGTTGAAAGTCTACGAGGACTGGCTAATTGCAGACACACAAGATCAATTTGGTTACCTTTACGCCGGGGCAGAGTTGCAGGCGGTGCGTTTTCCACTCAGATAAGGGAAATACATGACTCAGGGTGTCCGTGATCGGACCATGCCGTGACTCTAACCAAGCTGTGTTCTCGCAGCTCCTTCTCTGCATCGGGCTGAACTCGGAGGCGCAGCACCCTGCGGGCTGGCTGGTGAGCCGGTGCTCAGGGGTGCTCAGCCACACCAGGAACCTCCTGGGGCTGCTGGGGACGGCTGAGGACATGCAGCTAGCAGGGTGTTAGGGGCTGCGGGGGGCTTCAGAGTTGAAAACACCGGGCACCTCAGAAAGGGAATGACAAATGTAGTCTCTCCCTCCCTCCTCCCAGCTGAGCAGCACACGGATGCTCCGGGAGGAGCAGCACCTCCCGGATGCCCTATGGTTGTGATGGCACGGGGCACAGGAACAGGCTGAATCCATCTCCTTTTGCTTTGTTTTGCAGTGGGTAACTCCTGGTTTATGGCCCAAACTCGCTTTGTTCAAAGCACATGTTGAGGTCATGAAGTCACAGCTCCCAAAAATCAACAGGAGCCGAACACATTAATTCAGAAACAGAAAGAGGTCGTCAGCTAATTGGGCAATTTTTGTCTTAGAAGATTGGTCCAAGGGGTGAAATGCTGCCAGCCTGGAGAATAAAGTCACTTCAAGGGGTGACTGTGCATTTCCAGTTTGTACAGGGAAGCTGTTTTGGGTCTTTGCAACACAAAAACAAAATGAGGAAGGCGTGAGAGAGATAGGATTTGTTTGCACAAGGCTGGGGAGGGCCCTGCTTCCAACCCCTGCTTCTTCCAAACATTTCCTGTGTGGTCACAGATGTATTTCTGATGGCCAGACCCACCAAGAGGCCAAGACCATCTCAGCCCTACTGACACTGCTGTACCTGGGATCAGACTTCTAAGTGTGTGTGACTTTTAATTACACCAGTAAGTTCAAAACTGGGTACTACTGGCTCCATCTCAGCTAGAAAGCTAAGCAATGCATGTCATTAAGCTGGTGGGACATAGCTTTGGCCTCAACCAAACTGCAAGCAGCTCTGCCCTCCTCGAAAGCACTGGGTCGGCACGTACAGCCCAGGTCGGGGCCACCGGGGTGATGCCCGTGGCCTTCCACTGTTTTTGCACATCCTCTCACTGCAATGGTGCCCTAGAGACTCTCCTATTGCTTGTGAAATCAAGAGCTAAACAGATTCCAGACAGGTTAACGTATTAGTAGGCCGCATTCTGGGTAAGTGACATAATAGTTTGTGCAAATAAATGAGAAGTTTTTCCTGTTTCCTCTCCTCCCCCATGGAGAAATCTGAGGTTACATCCATACTAATAAACTCATCCTGAAGGTCCAGGCTGGCAGGTTCAGGCCCCAAAACTTGATCATAAATGCTATTAAATTGGCAGTGCTGGCACAGCACGGTTTAGGTCTGGGCAACCAGCGCTGCCCCTGCAGTCTCTGGGGACAGGATTTAATGGGGGCCAAAGGCTATTCCCAGCTGGCTCTTCGGTGTGTCCAGCCTGGCTGGAGATGCGGAGATGACACTAACAGGCAGACCACCTGCCTGAGGCTGGGGAACTGGTCCTGGCTGCGTTTAAATTCACCAGTGAGGATATACAAGGATATTTCTGCCCTTGGGATAACCGTGACCTAAGAGCAGCCCTGCAGGGCAGAAGCGACAAGCTCACAAAGTCCTGTGTTATACTAGAAGAAAGCATCACCTTAGACCACAGGTAACTAAAATAATGTTAAATATAATGTAGCCTTCACTGTGAGCAGGAACGGCTTAATAGCGTGGGTTACACATCAGTTAACCACAACAATCCCATCTCCATGGAGTACATAATATTATTTTAGTTACCACAGCTGCCCAAGGCTGTGCTCATGTAAGACACCATTTCCTGCTACCGGCAGGTCTGAAGTGTCAGCAGAGGGTGCAAGGACCCTCCCTTCCTTGGCTGGAGGACCCACCGTCCCGAGGGCATCCCCACGTGCCACCAGCTCCTGGGAAGGAGTGCCTGGGAAAATAGCTTGTTTTCCTCTAGCAAATCATGGCTGGCCTTCCCCCAGCTGCAAAGGACAGGCAGCCAAAACGGCGATGTGCGCTTTCAGCGGCCTGCGTGCTCTGGGTAGGGCGTCGAGCTGGGCTATGCCTCCGTCCTGGCCGGCTCTCACTGAGCCACCACTGCCCGGCAGGTCCCACGGCACATCAGACCTTCTCCTGACCATGGCACTTCCCATGTCCTTCTCCCCCCGGCCAGGCACAGTCATGCCGGGCTCTGCCCACCGGCAGCCCTGCCTCACTGCCACATCCCTGACACTGGTGGGGCAAACTGGGGCACTGGGGTGCTGAGCTTCAGCCTGGCCTGTGCTCCCGGGCTGCTCGGGAAACGCATCCGCCCAGTCCCTCTCACTCGCTTCCTCTGTTTTGGCAGCTTTTCAGGGCTATTCCTGCTGCAGACTGGGGATGCTCCTGGATTTTTGGCAGCTTTTCAGGCGGGTGATTTTTTTTACACATGGCTCAAATGATGGGTGTGTGTACAGTACCAGCAAAATGTAAATTTTTATAAAATATGAAGACAAGGCTTTGCAGCAACAGATATGGAAATGAGGTGACCGGCTGCTGCCTGCTCCCCTTCTCTAGTTTCAGCAATCCTGTTCCTTGCTAAGAAGAAAGAATGCATATTTTAGATTTTACTTTAGACCAAAATAGACCCAGGATATAAGTGGGAACATGGATTACTCCCGGTGTCCTTCAGGAAGAAAAATCTACGAGATTCCAGTAAGAAGCGATGAGGCAGACCTTCAATTTCCAATAATAACCCTACAGTCCATGTAAACATACAGTGCCATCAGGACGGAGATGCTGGGAGATATAAATCTTCAGTGGCTAGTTGACTTCATGTTTGGTATGTGCCTTGCCTCTACTAACACATCACATTCACCCAAGGACCACCATAAATTTTACAAGTTTCACATTCTCTTGATCCTTTTTCTTACAAATACCCAGAGGAATGCAGCGTTTACCTCCGTACATGCAGCACTGCTATTTATAGCTCTGGACCTATCATGATGATTTCCCCCCCCCCGAAATCTTGGAACAGTTCAACCGAATGAAAACCAAATCATCTTTCATTTCTTTTCTTTAATGCATTTCACTACCAGGGCTGAGAATGGGGAAACAATCCCAGTAATGTCAAGTCAGATGACACCGTGTTCTCGCAGACAATTTATCTACGACCCGAAGGACAGTGATTCAGTCTCCACTGTACAATCCACAGGGAGCCATTAAGAGCCTCTCCTCGCAGAAGTTAATGCCTGTGTTCGGTCACTCTGCAGAAATAACAGACCAAACCTGGCAATGCTCTAAACTCTGCAGAAAGTCTGAGCTTGATCTGGGCTCCACAATATCGCTGTGCCCACAGTGAAGCTGGGCGAAGGCAAGCGTCTATAATTATCCCATGTTTCCACAGTCCCACATTCTCATTTCGTTCACCTGTCACACTTGTCACTAAACAAGAGAGCAGGCTCTTTGCAGAAGGAACCTTTGCTTTATTCCTGGCTTGTACAGTGCTTGGCACTACCAGAGCCAGTCTCAACCCAGGCAGGGCAGTCATGGTAGCATTGCAACGTGAATAATAGCTATATTTTGAGCTTTTGCCCCCTTCCTCTTGCTCATATATGTATGCACACGCACACATATGCCTAGTCTCTCCAAGGCCCATTAACAACCCCTCAGGAGGCTCGATTCTGACCTAAATTATACCAATTTTATAATAAGTAACAAAATTCACCTTGTTGGAAATTGCTGCTGATTTATACGTGTATCAAAAAATAGGCGCTGGACAGACATTGCTGGAAAGGGGTGCATGTGATTACCCTTTCCGGGAGATGAAGAACAGAAACAGAAAACTGAGAGGCAGGCATGAGAGGCAGCGGAGCAGCACTTACAGCAGCGGATTCAGGGCGAGCCCTGCGCCAGCCCCAGCTCTCCCTGCGCACCCGGGCTCGGTGGGGCGTGCGCGGGTGATGGACGCCGGTCACGCCGCTGCTCCTCCTGCACCTGCGAGCAGGAGCGCAGGGAGCTGCCGCCCTCAATTGCCATTTATTTCACTTCCAAGGGGGAAGGTATTTTCACATCAGGTTTATTTTTGCAGCTGTGGGGATGTTTTCCTTTCCCCAGTGGCTCATCGTGGTTCGCTTGTGCCCAGAAGAAGTAAGGACCAGGGTTGCCAGCGGCTTCCCCAGAGGCAGAGGGATGTAAGCTGGCTGGGAATTGCTAACGGCCTAAGGAAAACCAGGGGAAAGACTACACCTTGGTAAGGTGAAGGCACTGGAAATTCAAACTAGGATAGCTGAATCCAGGTAGGAGGTAGAGCCTCCAGCCATAGCCATGAGGTGTTCTGAGGGACAGCAAAGGCTTCCTACAGCCTCACCCTTTACCCCAGGCGCTTCCCACCAGGGAAATCACACACTTTCCTCCCCTTGGGCAGAGTGAACGGGCTCCAGCCACCCAAGCATGCGCTACCAAGATGCAAAGGGTGCTTTCACGTGATGAATGTGCAATCAGGTGGCATGAAGGGTTTCACCCCCCGACTGATCCCACCTTCCCAGCTGCCAGACAGGGATCCCACTGCAGCCACACCAGTAAGAGAGCAAGGTGCAGAGCACCAGCGAGCCCAGGCTCTCCTGGCACCACTCCAGGCTCCTCACCTCAGAAGAGAGACCAGGTAGAAAGGTCTCAGCTCAACACATGGAAATCAAGCAGCCACAGCCCCCTGGAGAGGTTCTCGTCTCACTGGCCTGGTACATGCCACTGAGGAACAGCTCCCCACTCACCCCAACGCATCACAAGAGAAATTTTACCATTACCGACAAGTTAGGAGCAGATGGGATTTACTCCAGTCGAAACTGAGGGATCCCAGCAGCCAAAGTTCTACTGCTGTAAGAGTAGATCAGCTGTACAGGGGAATATGTAAAATTTCTGCTTGGGAAAGGAGGGTTGAGCAGAAATGAGATCACTGACTTATTGCTGTAGTAGAGCATAAGCTGGGATCTTTCTTTTTCCTTTCTCTTCCATGTGAATAGTTTTAGATGGTACGTTTATCTGTAAGAATAAGATTCTGCTCAAGCTCCTGCTGCTTTGTCTGTTTTCCAATCTAGGGAGAGCAAATTAATTTTAAAAATCCAAGAAGAACCTCCTTTATCATCTAAAACATCCCCAGTGCTCTGAGATAAGGATTTATTTCAGCAGTTTCAAAGATCTCTTGCTGCCCCTCCCCAGCGTGGGGGTTACTGGACTCTAAGATTTGGTCATAAATTGTGCAAATGCTCACAGCATTTTTAATTAATGTAAAATTTGCATTTTAATGAAGGAGGTGATGGAGCCCTCCAGCAACAGAAACAATTACATATTGACCTGATGAAATAGCAGCAGGATTGTTGCAGCAAGCACATTTAGCTTCATTTGTGATGGATTCAGAGCGTTCTCCTGGGTGCAAGTTGTGGCGTCCCAGCCCTGCTCACAGTTAATGAGCAGAGGTGCAATGCCCCGGAGCAAATCGCAGGAGAAAGGGAAGCTCCTGGGAGTCCTGCTGATCTGGACAGGTTACATCAGGTGTTAGCAGCTTCACTCACCTCCTAGTTGGGTTTGCTCAAGGACCAGAGTGTGGAATGAGGAAGGAACTGAGCTTTCTTTTTTCCCTTGTCCCCAACACTGGGTCCTGGATGCTCTCTGGGAGACCCAGTGGTGACCTTTCCCTAGCACTGGGAGCAGGAGAGAAGGTAATTTGCACTATTCTTTGCTTTTCCAGATTCGCTGCCTTAAACAGAGACAAATGGCAATTTAGCTCCGTTGCTCAGTTCAGATCAGCACAAAACATAGAAAATTATTTTCACCACTTTTGCAATCCCTCCCTGCAGTAAAGCAATTTTCACTTTTTCCAGATGATGATAATCTGCATAGCTGCATTTCAATATGCAAGACCTGTTTTGGAAGCTTTGAAAATCTATAGCACTTGGCAATGAACCAAAAGGACAGTCATTTGAGCGTTTTATGTGTCGGTGAGCTTGCCTCAGCATGCGTTCCTGAGAACAGGGCCAAGGCACTAGAAAACATTTTGCATCCAGAAATTATTTACGAAGCATAGAGGAAGTTTAACATGACAGGAAACATTAAGACTTTCCAGCCTGTTGAGCAGAAAGGAACATAATATAGTTTCCTAGCAGGTCTTGCCGGTTCACAAGATATTTTATACTTTTCCTCTCTCTGGATGTTTTACAGTACGTAACAAATGGATGGCCTGGTTTGGTTTTTTTTTTTTTTCATTTAGATAGGAACAAGTAAAATCTCAGCTGAGTTGAGAACTGATTTCAGATCATCTCAATCCAAATTCAGTGATACTTTTGTGACTACCCTTACCTCCAACACATCTACCCCAATGAGAGCATGAGCTCTACTTATGTTCAAGGCCTTCGAAACAACAGAGCAGACATTGTGTCGGTACCAGTGGCCCTGGCTCAATTTACCTGACTGTGCCTATCTTATTATGAAGTTAATCACTGGGAATCAGATGTCCCCAAACACTTATTCATCTCCAGACCATTGATTACCAGAATAAAAGGGGATAGAACTGGCCAGGGCAATGGAAGCACGACGTTTTATCTGCACATCACAACAGAAAAGCTTTTTAGTAAATATCCTAACATGGTAACAGAGTGATGTTTATACTGTAACATCTGGAAGCAAGCGATTAAAACAGATGTAGCCATCCATCAGTAATGGTGTTTTCCTAGCTCAGCCTTTGAGAAGACCTTTAAGTCCTGACTGTACTGCATTGGCTAAAAACTCATCTCCTCTTAGTCTAAATAGCAGCCCTCCTCTCCCCACCCTCATTTCTGCACTCTTGACCTCGTGTGCAGTCTGTGTGGTTATGCTGGTATTATCTGATCGATTCCTCTGTCCTTTCACTGCCCCCCCTGCTCCCTCACCCCCTGTTTTTCCACTGTCGGGATAGAGGTACATTACTTTTTGTTGTTATTATGATGTCAAGTGCCATCTTGAGCAAACCGACCTACCACATATAATCCGTACCTCGGCAATCCTTAACAATGATTTGCAGAGCCATTTGCAAGTAAAAGTGTGCAACGACGGTGGCATGGGAGCATGCAAACAAAAGAGCTCTCCTGAACTCTAACCAGGTCATTACAGAAGAGGCAGCAGCTGATTTTGGGGATTAAATTCTGCTTAGGTCCTGCATTAGGTGCTCAGGTGAGGACCTTTATTTTGGGAACCGTATGTAGAGTGTCCTCAGTCTGTCTTTGGTCCTCACTTCTTTCATTCTTCTTGTTCTATTGAAATGGGCAAAGAACATTTTGCTACTTCATATCTGTCAGGTCTAACTCATCTGCCACTCAGCAGTTCTCATTTTACATCTCCCTTTCCCTAGCTCTGACACAGCTGTCTCTATTTGTCAGCCTTTTTTTTTCTCCTAAATCTCATTGTCTACTTATTCTAGCATTGCCCTTCCCTGCATATTTTCTTCTTTGGAATACCATTTCTGGGTAGTTTTAGTAGCTGTGCCTTAAAGAAATACAACTTTTCCATTCTCCAGGCTCTGAGCTCCTGAGTTCAGGTGACTGTGTTAGTTTCCTTAATTTAGCAAATTTCATCCTTTTGAATACTGACAACCCTGGAAAATTATCTACTTCTGTTCATTCTTCATTCAGCTAAACTTGAATCCACACGAGCTGAGGCCATTTCCTACAGCCAGTTCTCTCTCACAGCCACCGCATGAACAAAATTAGATAATGAAAATCAGAAGTCAGTATCTTCAGTCTGGTCATTAGTCAATTAAATCTAAAACAGACACCAAGAAAAAGTGCATCTCCTCTAAGTCCTACCTTAGTCCTTGTAGTTATAATAAAAAGAAGAGAGAAGGGACAAATTCTTGCCTGTCCCACTGAGAACCAGCAGATGCTCTGAAGCATGGCAGCCAATTCTCCATAGTCTAACCTGCAAATTTATACATTTCAGCGAGTCTAATATTCAGCACCTGACCCTGTCACCCCACATCAGCCTTAAATACCAGGTACTTCTAAAGTGATGCAAAGTTATGCAAAGGGGTCCTTGAACCTCCTGCATCCTCAAGGGCTGTAGAAGAAAAGCGCAAGACAATTTATTACTGCCCGTTTCTTAGTATCAGGAGATCCTTCGAAATCTTGTAGAGATTTTTAAATTCTGCATCTCAAAATGTAGGGGATGCTGCTTACAACAGACAACAAATGGATGTGAAAACAGCTGTTTTCTGCAAAGTTCTGGTCGTTGTTTCCCAGTTTCGTGTTTGGGGATTTGAAGGGACACTAAGCTGCGCGGACACTCAAAGAATGATAATCAAAGGTAAACTAAAAAAAACATGTAAAAATTTAAATTGAAAAATATCCACTTCCCTGGTTGGTCAAGGAAGGGCAGCTTTTGTAAAATGTTATGTGTGCCTCTCATATATAAAATCCAAGCTTTAAAAAGAATGACTGAGAATTACCTCTATTACTAGAAAGGCCATTGTACAAAAGAAAATTATATGACACCATTATCCTACATATAGAATCATAGAATCTTTGGGTTGAAAGGGACATTTAAAGGTCATCTAGTCCAACACCCCTGCAATGAGCAGGGACATCTTCAACTAGATCAGGTTGCTCAGAGCCCCATCCAACCTAACTTGGGATGTTTCCAGGGATGGGGCATCTACCACCTCTCTGGGCAACCTGTGCCAGGGTTTTACCACCCTCATTGGGAAAAATTTATTCCTTATATCTAGTCTAAATCTACCCTCTTTTACTTTAAAAACATGACCCCTTGTCCTTCTGCTCCAGGCCCTGCTAAAAAGTCTGTCCCCATCTGTCTTATAGGCCCCCTTGAAGTACTGGAAGGCTGCAATAAGGTCTCCCTGCAGCCTTCTCTTCTCCAGGCTGAACAATCCCAACTCTTTCAGCCTGTCCTCACAGGAGAGGTGTTCCATCCCTCTGATCATCTTTGTGGCCTCCTCTGGACTGTCTCCAACAGGTCCATGTCTTTCCTCTGCTGATGGATGGAGGACTCCAGGTGGGGTCTCACCAGAACAGAGCAGAGGGCCAGAATCACCTCCCTCGACCTGCTGGCCACGCTGCTTTGGATGCAGCCCAGGACACACTTTACCTTCCAGGCTGCAAGCGCACATTGCTGGCTCATGTCCAGCTCTTCATCCACCAGTACCCCCAAGTCCTTTTTGGTAGGGCTGCTCCCTTCATCCTCAGCCTGTATTGATACTGTTGGTTGCCCCAAGTATCAACAGGACCCTGCACTTGGCCTTGTTAAACCCCATGAGGTTTACGAAAGCCCATTCCTCAAGCTTGTCCAGGTCCCTCTGGATGGCATCCCGTCCCTCAGGCGTGTCAGCCGCACCACTCAGCTTGGTGTCATCTGCAAACTTGCTGAGGGTTCATTTGATCCCACTGTCTCTGTCATTGATGAAGATATTAAAGAGTACTAGTCCCAGTATGGACCCCTGGGGGACACATATATAACACATTGCTTTGGCTTACAAAAAATGTGCTACATTTAAAGGAGCAACCCCACTCAGGAGCTAAAAGTTAGCTTCTGATTTGTGAACCCAATCATCAATAAAGCTTCTGAGAGATAAACTCTCCTCTAATTCAATATTGTGTTACTCTATGCCCACAGATTTAGAACTTACCTACCACCTCTTATGAGAAGAATGCTTATTTTTAATCAAAGTAAAAAAAGTCATCATATGATCTTTTTATCTGATGAAGAAGAGAAGACAGAGATTTGAGATGTTTTGGGAAACAGTAGATTTGTCTCTCAAAATGAAGTTTCAGTCATTTCAGTACATTCATCCTAACATATAGAGGTAATGGTGACCTGCTTGCATTTTATCCATTTTTTTCAGTTGTAGAGATATTTATGTTGCTGGCAGATGTACAACTCCTTGTCCTGTCTGGTGGGACATAATGCTACAGGGGAATGCCCAGCTGCAAAACTGCTGGCATTTGTGTGGGACTCTTGTTAATGCCTTTTGATGCTTCTCTCCTAAAAACTCATTAATGCAGAACATGCAACTCAGCTTCTTCTCAGTAAATAACCCCTTAGTTAGAAAGGATCGTCTTTCTCTCTTGTATTCAGGCCAACCCAGCAGACTGCACAACCTCTCCGGGCAACCTGCTCCAGTGCTCAACTGTCCTTATGGTGGAAACTTTTCTTCCACATCATGTTTGAACCTCCCAGGAATGTTGTATGACCACTGTCTTTTCTTGCTGCCACATACCTCCAAAAAGAGCCTATTTCTGTCTCCTCTGGCAGACACTGGCAGGTTGCCATTAGGTTCCCCCAAAGCATCTCTTTTCCAGACTAAAAAAACCACATCCCTTAATCTCTCTGCATATGGCAAGTGCTCTGGCCATGGTCCCCCACTGATGGCACTGAGAACACTTAGCTGCAAAATACTCTATGGTCATATTATTAAAGTACCTGCCAGAAAGATTCAAATCCACATTTTGCCTAAAATGAAGAGTTGTTTACATACAGCACACTGAAATATTTATTTCTTATGACTAAATCACATACTATTGAGATTATCTGGCAGCATATGGGACCTACTTTTGTGGGTAGGTGGCAATAATGGTTAAGAAGAGAAGTTAACATATTTCATTGCAAAATATTTTCAAGCAGAAAAAAACAAGTTTTCAAGGGCTTAAATGCATTTCTGAAAAAATCTGCTTGCCCTAAAATTAGAATCTGGAAGTGAAAAAATTTTCAAACAAGCATTAGAATTCCAATTTTCAACCCCAAAAAAAGTCAGTTTTCAGTTATCATTAATGTATGAGCTTTTTTACCCACCAATGGGTAAAAAACTGTCTTGACAGAAAAAATTCTGTTGCACTTTTGTGAACATTATTCATGGAAACAAGGTTTTTTTTCTCTAACCAGCTCATACAGAAGACATGATCACTCCCACTGCATGTCATAAATTTGCACAGTAGAGCACTCATGACAGTCTTCTGACGGGACCATTTTTCAAACCATAATAAGTAGACCTCCTCAGCCTCTCCTCCAGTCTTGTCATAAATCTATCACACCAGCCTCTGGCTTTCCATTTCAGCCTACACACACCTGCCTTATCCCCTTATACTTCCTCTAACATACTTTATTTGTGCATAGCAGCTTTTCTCATGAGGATCTCACACCTTGGGTGCATGGCATCATCCCTGCCTGCCTCTGAGTATTGTCTTTCAGCTCGACTTCCTCTGAAGAAGGATGGGAAGGGCCATTGAGGTTGTACTGGCCAGAAGTCATGAGAAACAGCACAAGTTGTGCAAAAAGCCCATTTGTGCACTGTGCTGAAAGCCCTTCTTTGGGTGAAGTCCCCATGGCAAGGAAGTTGCCCTGGAAGAAGGAGAGGTTGTCAAAGCAGCTGGTGTTCCTCAACCTTACACAAGACAAGAAGGCAAGACCAAGATCATAACTTTGTATAGATCTGGCAAGAATATCAGTACTTTCTTTCCATTTTTGATGTGGAGAAAGGGCCAGAGCTCTTTCAATGCCATGTTCCCTTAGGATCAAAGCAGAACTCACCCCCCACCTCCTCCTTCAAATACACCTTCCAAACGTTTTACCACACCATCTGTTCTTTTTTCTGAGTCTGGACAACTACACACCATGCCCATAGGTACAACAGACCATGTAGATCTTACCCTAAGATGTACAGGTGCCCAAACTGAGCTGATGACCCTCAGGGTAGAATCATGGTCTTGTACCTATTTTATTCATCATACCTTCTTTGGGGCATGGCCAAAATTCCTGACATAGGAAGTCATTTTAGAAATTTTTAGTTTTCTGAGAACCCCCCTCACACCTCTGTCACAACTGATAGCACAGTCCCATGTAATTCCTGCCTCCCCAGCCCCTCCTGGTCACATCCCAGCCTTGCTGGCTCCCGCAGCCACAGCCCACATGCTGCTCCATTGCACATTACAGCTATGCCACACCTGCATCCGCAGCTCCCCCAAATTTTCTGCAGTTGATTCAAGACCTGGAAAGCTGCAGCACATACTGCCTTGCCTTGCCGTGCCCCAGCTTAACCAATTCTCTGCAGTCCCAGATCTGCCAGTCCCTAGAAGCTGCAGCACTGCAGTCTCTACACCCCAGGTATGACCAAGCCCCACAGCCAGAGCCACGAGAGCAATTCGGTGAGGCTGTGATCTGTCTGTGCTGACACCCCATGTGCCAAGTGCAACCCTTTGGCACAATCTAGAATCCACCATTCAACTATGCCTAGAAACCAAAGCAACTCGGCAGGAAACTTGTCCTCTCACTGTGAACCTTGCAGTGAAGGCTTCCCAGCAAGGGCTTCAAGGTCAGAGTTGAAGGTGTGCTTCAGGCTCCTGCCTTTTGCCACTGCCTTTGCCCAGGCACATCACTCAACACCCTCAAGGTTTTTTATGAATGACCTTAGAGAAGACACCCCAACTGGTCACGAGTCCAGTGTACTGACCCTGTAGCAGAAAATGAACAAGAAACCCAAACCTTGTAGAGTCTGTGAGTTCTCTCTGAGCCCGTTGGTGTAGGCGTTGTTTCTCTAGACTGCAACAGAAGCAGCTCTTCTGCCCTGACTCAGGCTCCCACAGCATCAAGGATGGATCACATCCTCAAACAGTCTGTTTCTCTCTGTTCACTTTACAGGGAGCCCCAGACAGCTGCCTCAGACGCAGGCATCAACTCTACAGATGTCCACACTCAGACATTTGGATCGCCTTGTCTGGGCCAGCTGTTGGTGAGAAGTAAAGCCCTGTTCCTTCCCAGCCCACCAGCATGCCTAAAGCTGCCTGAAGGAGATCACTGAAGCTTTTTTTTCCAGAAAGGGGGCACCCAGGACCGGGCTCCAGCTCTGTGCTAAGTCCTCCACAGCCACTTTTCACCTGCTTCCTGTGCCACGGTGGGACAAGCAGAGATCACGGTGCTCTGGTTCATTGTTGACTGAGAGGCAGCCTTCAGAGATGGAGTCAGTACTCAGTTTAGAGAAGTCGAAAGGCCTTTTAAATTATGCCAAGGGCTTTTTTAGCATTCAGTAGCCTTAGAATTGGGGGAGGAGATGAGGAACACAGCTTTGAGTCACTCTCCTCCCATTTCCCAGGTTGTTCATGAGACCCAGCTGAATGCTAAGCCTCAGATTTTCACTCAGAAACATTAGCATAATTTTAATACAAGCATTTTCCATGCAACTTGTTTAACATTTCACTTGTAAAATCAAGTTCAGGTCATCTGTAGCATCCTGCTCTATGGGCATAACTCAGCACTTTGCTGTGCGGTGCCATGTCGACAGCCACGGGGCTGGTCTCTCCTAATCCCTTTACATACCCCCCTTTGAATCCATCCCCTCTAAGAATGTGTTTCTCATATTCCATTGCCGTGGCCCCTAAACATTGATTTGAACAGACAGCTACAGCTGGGGATTTTTTTCTCTGCACAGACTTTGAACAGCTGCCTGCAGTTGCACCCAGCCCAGCTCGCAGACGCGCCGTGCTCTGCCCCCGGTGGGAAGCACGTCAGGCTGGGAGGAACGAAATAGCAGCAATCCTCCGGGTGCCACCGAACAGCAACGGAGCGGGCACAGCCCCGGCCAGGCGGGGCAAGGTCAGCGGAGAACTGGCTCATGAATTACTCAGGCCAAATGCGGAGCTCACTGAAAGTCATCGATGAAAAATGGGGGCTTTTTATAACACAAATGGAAGATGACCCTGGCTGAGGAATGGCTGACTGCGTGGGAAGCAGTTTTGCACAGCCGGGCTACACCTCTTCTACGTGTATGTCAGGACAGGGGAGCATCGCTGGGCTGTGCTCATAACACCTAGGTATACTCATGGCATTTATAGGTGTGCACTGAGCACAGGTGATGGCATCAATATAAGCATTTTTTACCACTTTAAAACTGGAGCATCCCAGAAACTGTGCCCTTCCAAGGATGCAGCTCATAACTGGCTTAACCCAAGTGGTTGAGCTGCCAATAGAAGGAGTGGTCCTGTTCTTCCACCATCCCATCCCTGCAGTCTTCTCCTCCCTCCTCACCATTTTTCCTGAGCAACACTGGAAGTTTTGTGGAATGTCTTTGCTCATCTGGCTGGAAATTAGGTTTAGTTCAGGTTTTAGGTTTTTTTGATGGGTTGATATTCAAGCCTGATCACTGACCTGCTCTGATATACTGAGCAGGCACAAGGGCACTGAGCTGACCCAAGGAATGGAGTTTAAAACACATGAAAAGAGAACTGCCTTGTCTGCACAAATGAGGACAAGATCTCATTGATATGGATGCTACAACCTGTCACAGTTAGATTTTCCATGCAGTGCTTTGCACTGTGTCGGTATGCTGAAGGTGTTGCTGCAGTAGAAGTTCACAATTAACCAAGAGAAGACTTTCCCTCAGAGAACCATCTTACAGGCAAGCCTTAGCCTGAGTTTGTTTCTCTCTCTGGAGAAATGTAAAATTTGAATTGCTCTGAAGGGGATGAGAAAACAATCTAGATTTCTTGCAAAAATGATCCCAGACACACCAAAATTTTTTCCCTCTGTCCAAAAACCCATAGAAGAAATTAAAAACCTCTCTGTGGTTTTAAGCAAAGGCTGCACTAACCCATCTCTGGAGTGAGCTGTTGTTCAGATGATGTCCTTGTCATGGAAAAAATAAACCATGGTTTTCTCTCTCCTCCTACATGCCCAAGAGGTCTTCAAGCAGATACACACCCAGGACGAAATTTTGTCTTGCAAGGGGCATGATTTGAATTTGTTTTCTCACAAGTTACAGATCATCCTGAAATTTCATGTGTCTTTACCAAAGTAATATTCTCTCAAAACTATTTATTTGCTAAGATTTAATTTTTTAATTTTAAAGTGTGATATTGAAAGTGTTGTGAAAAACAAACCAAAAAAACCCACTTCAAAATAATAATAAAAAATCTGTTTTATTCTGAAATTACAATGAAACCAGACACATCTGCATGATGGGAAACTTCTTCTCTTTTGAAGTAAAATTTCAGGCTAAATCAACATGGCTTTGCAAAGCATTTTCATTGCATGGGACTCTTTTTTCTAATGCAAAATCATTTCTCAGAGAGTCACACCCCAAAAATTGAGAATGTGGGAAATCCAGATCGGAAGCAAGCTGTGAGTGTGCCTGCTTGGGCTCTTTTCTAATTGGGATGGATGAAGCCTTTGCTGTGGACCGGAGATTTCTCAAAGGCTGAGCAGCGAGGTGTTCTCTCCGGTGAGATTAGGATATCTCTTTTTTCCTTTCCATTGCTGATATCTCAGGCAATATAAATGTACAGAATGTGATCTTGTAAAAGCTTTCAATCTCAGATGAGGCTTTGCATTCCAGCTGTCAGGTTTTTACTTGTTTACCTTGGAGCCTGGCTTCAAGGCATACGATGGAAGAGATAATTGGAGCGGAGTGGCTGCCAGCCAGCAAAAAAAAAAATGTTTCAATAAAAAGTATTTTATTCTGCTAAGGATACTTATATGAACAAATGGGACCCTTGGGTACAAAACAGGAATAATCCTAAGCATTTCTCTCCCTCCTTCTGTCTCCACGTACCTCCCCTGCAGCAGGTTTCATACCACACACAGCATCGCTGCAAGGCAGATTTCTAGCGATGTTTCAATGCCTCACCGCGATGGGCCCTGGGAGTTTTCGGGGCCAGGCTTGCCGTGCTGCTAAAGAGGTGCTGTGGATTGGGGAATGTCAACAGCCGGAGATGAGTGGGGACGTGGGGCATCTGCTCCCAGGCGCCTGCCTCCCCTCCCCGCCTTCCCCGGCACCCCCCCATTGCAGACCTGCTCTGGGGAAAGGCTGAGCCTTAGGGTTGCCCCGTCTTGCTGTTGTGCCTGACACCAGCCTCCAGCCCTTGCCCACCCCCAGATCTGGAGGTTTTATTGCTGTGATTTGTCCAGCGTGGAGATAAGAATAAACCCTGAAACTCAAACAGGACCTCCCGCTTTGAACTCTGTTTCCCTCCCCGCAGCAACCCGTGTCTGGCTTTTACAAGAGACAAAAGGTTTTCGGGTTGTCCAGACCCAACCTTTGAAAGCACGTTCATGACCAAGTAACCTCCTTATTTATTATTAGCACCTCTCTAAACAAAACCTTCTGGAGGAAGCGCTGTGTTTATGCACTGAGCCTGCCGTGCCTTCTGCTCCAGCAGTTCAGGAACACAAAGTCTGGCTGCAACAGCAGCCACCAAGTCAAAGGGAAAATAAGTCAAGGCTACAAATGGCTCGTATAAAATTTTTGCTACTTAGCCTTGCTTCCCTGTGCTCCCTCGGCAGCTCGGCCTGTGAGTTGGATAAACTACTCAGCGGGCCCGTTCGTACCCCCTAACCAGCTCCCTAGCAGGTCGCTCACGCAGCACATGAGAAGCCCCCGGCGCTGCGCGTTTTGGTTATTGCCACCCAAGGGAGCTTGACCTGCCCTGATGATGTGGCCGGTTAAACCAGCTCTTCCATCCAGCGGCTGAAACCCCACAAGAGCATCTGTGTCTCACAGGTGTGACGGGAACGGGAAGGCTGAGAGGGGTGAGCGGCCAAGGCGGCTGTTTGTGTCCGCCCCAGCCAGGGGCTGCTGCCTCTGCGCCACACGAGCTACCAAAGCATGGCTCCATGGCCCACCCTGGACCGCGGGACGAAGGACGTCCCCGGGGCTAAAGCTGCGCACGGCAGCAGGACCAGCCATTGCCTCGGGGAGCAACACCGCGGAACGAGTCTGCCCCACGCCCCAGTGCCATACTGGAGCTGGTAGCGGCTCTCCTGCAACTGCACGGTCAACAGACGACCATGGCTGCAAACGCAGCCGGGACAAAGAGGTGATCCATTTTCAGGCTGCTCGGCTCCTTGACCTGGCTCCCTGCAGGAGCACCAAAGCCAGCACAGGCAGCCCTGGTTTAGAGAGATTTAAGATGCTGTGGCCTTTGCCATGATGATTGCTATGGCATAAATCTGACATTTCGCTGTGCCCTGCCTGGCCTGGCCCTGTGCGGGTGATGGCGTCAAGCAGATGCACTGTTGGGCTGGGTAGTCCGCCCTCGGCGGCCGCGTAGGAAGCCAGAAACCACCTTCCTGACTCCTCATCTGGGTGAGTCTCTGCTTTCCTGCTCTGAAGCGCCATGTTAGCTTGCAAAGGCAAAGCTCAGCCCTTCAGGTTTATCGTTTGAATACGACTCTCTGCAGGTCAGTGTCTTCACTAGTGAAGGCATGTATAAATTTTCACTTCTTTTACACCTACCCTTCTTTCCTTGTCCTAATAGGAAAAAAGTGATTAATGACACCAGTATTATTATGCCCTTCTTAAGTGATAAATGTATTTTACATCAACTATGCAAAGATCAGGGGAATGTGCAGACCAGTGTGTTTTACTGCACATTGCAAACTATAACAAAATAAACCAAGTTTCCTCTTTTTCACTGAGCATCCAAGAAAACAAGGTTTCCTTAATTAGAGTGTTTTCGTTTGATACTTCTTTCTCAGCAGGAAGAAGTTAAAAAAAATGAAGTCCCTGAACACCAATGGTGAGTTTAAATTTGTTTTTGCTCAATGTTACTGTTATTTTCCAGTCACATTTTTAACTGCTCAACACTCCCTGTACAGGATTTCCACCAGACTTCTTACGTGTTCTTGCCCCAACTTGCAGTTATGTCCATCCTTCACTCAATACAGATGGTCACATACAGAAATAATCTGATTTTTTTAAATGCATATGGTGCTGTAGCAAAAGCACACCCGAGGCAGCTATTCATCCAAGACTTAAATATTTCAGAAAGATTGTAAATTTGTTTTACTTTTTAATATTCAGTAGGCAGATTCTGCGTGACACATGCATGAATCCTGAATTGACCTCTCTCATCGTGCTGCTTTCATTTCACTGACTCACTTGAACATGGTGTTTGTGTACACAATGGGAAAGGGTGTCAAAGCACTTTGATTTATGCCAGGTTTGTACTGCTCTCACTAACGCCATGCTGTGACTTACCCTCCGGGATGTCTGGGAGCTGGTAGTGCTGTGGGCTCCCTTGAAAGGACCTTAATGTGCCACCATGGGTTCTCCCAGGGCTGGGAAGAGGAGATTGGCCTTCTTGGATCGCAGCCCAAACTGCGAAGACTACCACAGAGTCTCCTCTTTGCTCTTTTTGGGCTGTAATTTGGGGTATGAGGCATAACAAAGAGTGAAAGCTTGGAAGAATGCAAAGTTTCTCAAATAAAAATTCTTTCAAAGTCAAACCCAGTGTGAGTCATTTGCAGAAAGCATGTCAAATAAGAAAAGTATGAGCAGTTGTGTGTTAAAGTAGCTTTCTTCCAGGTAACCACAGCAATAAAATAACTACCATAACTGGTATGTCTCAAGCAGACCAGGCAGAAAAAGCAGAAAAATGCAGACAACAGAGTTTCTACACCTGGTGAGAACCCCCAGTCAGGGCTAGGGGTGCTGGAGAAGGGGTGAGGGGTGTGAAGGGACTTGCCAGGGTGCTGTCTGCATCAAACTGGCTTCTGAGATAAAAAGAGGGCCTGTCAGCTCACTGCTGTTGAGAAAGCCGAAAAGGGAAACCCACAACCAGGCACGAAACAGCAGAGCGGTGAGGAAGCAAGCTCATTCCTGCTTTATCCAAAGAGAGGTAGCTGTTGCTTGAGCCCAAAGGGATGGCAGAAATGACCCTGATGTCGGGATCTCAACTTGTCAGCTCAGATTATCCTTGTGCATACCCCACGAAGCAGAGGGCATTCCTGCACACTGTTGGAGGACTGCTTTGCTTGCTCGGCCACCAAAGTGCCTGCCAGGGTTTCTGAGCACACTTTGCTCTGGTGACATGACTTTGCACACCCCAAGGCTCAGCCCCAAGCCCCGCATATCTTGCTGTGCCTCATCAGGCTCCCTGACCCAGCGTGGGGACGATAACAACAAAAGCCACCTGCTCTTAGGGCAGAAACAAGAAACAAGAAGTCCAGAAAGATGTAAGGTCTTGAGTGGGGTGGGTCAAGCCTTTATAAGTATTGTATGATCAGATTAGAGAGAAGTAGTGCTAATAAAAGGCCGGATATTGGTAGATTTAAAGCCACTGGGAAAAGGCTTGCTGATGTGAATGGGTGCAAGGGAGGGCCCTACAACAGCAGGGTTTGAGGCAACAGTCCGGGCTTAGACCCTGATACTTAAGGCTTTCAGCCCTGCTTTAGGCAAGGGTGGGAGGCTGGACCACAGGCTCTCCAGAGGTCCCTTCCAATCTGAATTATCCTGAGTCCATGAATATGTTCTAAATGTGCTGAAAAACTTTCTGAAGTTTCTAAAGTTTCTTGAGAAACTGTTTGGATAAGAAACTCACCACCATTGTTATACATGCTTGCTGTGTCTTCTGGTGAGTGCCGTGTGCTGAGACTGAAAATGTCTCAGTTCAGGCACCGACACTGCCTCAGACTTTCTGGGTGATGCTGAAAAAAACCCCAAAATATCAGAGCAGTTAGACCAAATGTCCCATTAACACAGCATCCTTTCTTTGGCAGGAGTTAAAACAGCTGCTGGGTAAAAGTAATCCCTGTGCTGTGCTTTCAGTGCCCACATGTTCAAGGATGAGAGTAATCCTTTCTTCCTTCTACTGTTTGCCTGTCTTTAGAGCAGAGCCCTGTTTTTGCTCCGTGTTTGTACAGCACCCAGCACAAGAAGACCCAAGTCTCACTGAGTCCTTGTTGCAGTCAACTACAAACGCCTCTCTCCTCTGAGTGGTGGTGAACATGGCACCATGAAAATGCTTCTTTCCCTAACTTGATCTACCATGATTTGTCACTGAAGTACAAACCCTGGAGGATAAGTTCAAATAATACGTCCTCTTTCTTTTTTTATGAAATACAGAAATACATTTCCACTCCTCTTTGCTTTTGAAGATGATTTTATGAAAAGACAAGAGCTAGCACACAAGTCAGACAGCAGTTTCCCCTTTGCAGGTTCACTCACTCCTCTTTGAGCTTTGTACCTCTGCCTTATTCCTGTCCAGCCTACTGATAGCATATAAAATACAGTGAGGATAGGCAAAGGATGCTCACCGCTACCCTCTGGTAGTAAAGATGGTAAAGAGATGGTAAAGCCTCCAGCAGTGCTCAGCTGCCCTCACTCAGCATGTGGGCAGAGTGCCTGTGCCAGGAGAAGGTGCAAAACTCCTCTCCCACGAGAGACAGTGGATTATTTTTTTGTGATTTAGGGAATCCAAAGGTTTTGCTCGAGTTTTGTGCCAAACCCTAAACCCAACGCTTGTGTTGTCACTGATACTATTGACTGTTGCAGGAGGGAGCCAGAGGCATCAAGCAGGAAATTCAGGAGAATTAAGACCATCTGCTGCCCAGTACTGCCAGCCCACAGCTCCCTGCAGAGTCAGTTGACACAAGCAGTTACAATATCCAAGTTAAATTCCCTTGAAAGCCACCTAAACCCAGTCAGTAATGCTCTGTCCCTCTTGCATGCAGCAGTAGGTAAAAGCCAACCAAAGCAACAGTTTTGCTAGAAATTCTAGAAGTTTTACAAAGAGTAGTCAGATATATGTACATAATAAATTAATACATACATAGACATATATATACCTTCTGGTTGGACCTGAGTTCTCACATCAGTTTGACTACCTGCCCTAAGAAGGCTTCCATGTAAACGGGTGTCCATGTGAGCCTAGTTTTCATAGCCCTATAAATGATTCTCTGGATTCAATCTCTGAGATTCCAAATGTGGATAAAATGTGACCAGAGGCAGTAATAACACAGTTCCTTACAAAGGGATGGGAAAGAGACATGATTTTTGGCTGCTCCAGATCATTATTTATAATCTAGAGGCAAACACCATCAAGGGGACAATAAGTTTGTTTGTCACTGGACTGCACAAGGCTGGAAGACGAGTGTCTTCTCAATCTCTTTCTAAATGTCTCCGACCTGAAAGCACTCCCGTCTCAGCAGCAGTTTTCTTCAGAAGCTAGCTAGTGCTATCAGTGCTTTTTGCCAATAGCAGCTATAATTACATTAAATGGTTGATTTGCAGAAGCAGAAGGAGGAGAACAACATGTGCAGAGCAATGTTACACAACATCGCAAAGAGTTTGCACACTTCTGTCACTCCAATAAACCACTCACAATGACACTCACATACTCATATTTTCTCTCTGTATTTTGGAGATAAGCCTATTTTGAATTCTTCCACAGGATTATCTGATGGCTGCACACAGCTTGATTCATTGCAGCCATTAGAGGGGAGCTGGATGATCCCCGAAACAATTCCCTGCTATGAATAGCCATTGTGATCCCATATAAATAATGGCACAAGGTGTCACGCATCCTTTCCTGAACTTCAGAGAGGGATGCTCAGATACAAGAACTTAAAAATAAAACAGCACTATTTCAATGAAGTGGAAGTGACTGCAATATGCACTGCCTCTTCTTTTGGAAGCATACTGGTGTTCATGTAATTGCTTTCTACATCCAAATACTGTCCTTTTTCCCCAAGGCTGTGCTGTAATTAGAATTCTGCCTTTAAATCTGAGTGCACTTTGTAGGCTTAATAAGGCAACCGGCAGCAATAATGGCAGTAATTATAAATATGTTCGGTGTTCAGAACTAAAGAAAAATACACTAAAGATGAAAAATGCCATCACTCAAGATTTTTTTTGAAACAACACAGGCAGAAATGGGCAAGTTTGCATGGCTATAAATACCACAAGCACAGAGCTTACATTATTTAGGGCACGTGTGTGATGAGCGTTCTTCTGAAAGACTCTGGGCAGCATTAAAGCATGAGGGCACAAGCGATCTGGGAAATATCAAAACATAATCTGTTACGGAGACACACAGCTTTTCTTTATGGCTTGCAAAAATATACTCACGATTCCAGATGCACTCCGCTGCAGGAGCGCCTGTTTATGGCAAATGGAGAGTGCACAGGGAAGTATTGCTAAACAAGTTGGCAATGGATCAGCATAAGCAACTTGGTAACGAGTTATTTTAATGGTATTGTATATCCTGTCTTGAGTGTCATGGTGAAACAGCTCAGGGAACAGTTTGTAACCACCACCTTACAGTCATCCCACATCTATCATCAGGATCCAAAACACGTGCAGAATGGACAAAGACAAATTGGTGGGGATCTTGGTTGTCATGAGGAGTTCCTCGACTTCTCGGGAGAAATTCTGCTGGAATTTGGCAATCTCCTGAACACAAACTGTTCCAAATAAGCCATCAGGAGACCTGAAGTACTCGGTTTTCCCATCTGACCTCCAAAGGGCAGAAGGACAAACAGAGTGTGTCTAAACGACAAATTACTGTAACTCATTTTCTTCTTACTTTATTGTTTTTCATTTGCCTGTATCCTTGGAGCTTTTCTCCCAGTAGCTGCTCTCAGAGAGTACTAAACTTGGCCCGTAACAAAACCAGGAGGTTTCGCATTTTTGCAGCCTGGCAAATGAAGTGTGATAAGGTAGAATTCTTCTGAAGGTTTTATTTAACCCCAAGCTTCTCTTGTCTGCAGCCATCATGCAACATGGGTTGCACATCCGAGAGGCATCTGACTCCAGGCACTTGGTCTCAGCACATGCAATACCATGAGGAACAAGCCACATTTTGGGACCTTCCCAGTTCTTTGCTCTGTGGGCTCCTTCTGGACTTTCCCAATTTTCTCCATCCTTCAGCCTCTCAGAAGGAAGAGGTCGTGCATTATTTCTGGTGCCAGCTGTGCCACCAGCCCCACGCTCTCGCATCTCTGCCGTCTGGGAAAGCAAGGTCCTAAGCTGAAAACTTGACAGATGCTGTTGGCAGTTGATGCAATTGAGGCATCTGCCTTTTTCTGCAGAACCAGGCAGAAGTCTACATGGGCCTTCCCACCTTCAATACGTCAAAATTAAATGTTTCCAACCTCGAACTGCATGCTGGTGTACTTTTCCAATGCTGTGACCAGCTTAGGCATTGATGTTGGCGGTAAGAGCAGTGGTGCAACATTTTCATACAGTTGAGAATGGGAAAACAAAGTGCTACTGAAAAACAGTCATTTTGTGGCCCTGCTCTGAGCACTGATGCTAGAAATGCTCTGCTCAAATTAGGAGGGCAGCTGCTGCAGAGCCAAGGCTCCAGGTATGGGCTAGATTCACCCTTTATTGCTTTCCCTGGAAAAGACACAGGACCCACCCAGTCCCCTAAAGGCCACTGCAAGGTCAGACCTGCTGTCTCTGCAGGCAGCCAGCCTGGAGGAAAGAACCCGGCTTGAACAGACCAGGTGGGTTAGTTATTCCCAGCCCATGGGAGGGTCTCAGTCCATCACTGGGGACCCCTGAGAAGCTCGGACACCGGTGGGCTGTGAAGCTCCTGCACGCAGAGGAAGTGGGTAGCCCTAGAGCCTGCCACTCTCTCCCTAGAGCCTACCAGCTGCTCTCTTTAAAACTGGCATTAGGCTCAGTTTAGTTGCCTAACCAGCAGTGCCCATTGCTATTTAAGATGCTCTTTGGCCTTTGGCCCCTTACTGCTGCAAACTGTGCCCATCTCCTAACCACGGCAGACATTTCAGCTCCCCTAGGGCAGTCCCCATGGCACAGGGTACCTACATTTCAGCTTGGAAACCAGGCCCATGGTCCTCAAACCCCCGTTTTTTAAAATTATCGGCATCAACAAAACAAGCCCAGACGTACAAAATACAGTGCCTGTCAGTTCATGTTTACGTATATAAGAACCAGTGCATGTGGACGGAGATATAAATATGTGCCCAAGCTGGCGAAAACTTTCTACCAGGAAAGCAACAGCTCAGATGTACTCGCCCACTCACCCGTGGTTTCTGAATCTCATTTTCTAAATATACCTTGCCCGATGCACGGGGGGAACAGAGTGTTTGGCACCTCCCGAGGGGAAACACAGATGTTTGGCTCCTGGCCCCTGGAATTTCTTGAACTTCTGTGGACAAAAGGGGAAAGGCCAGAGGTCGAGCAGCACTATTTATTCTGCCCAGTTTCCTACCAATTGTTCAAAACCGCCCAGCAGACAAAACAGGGGCATTTCTTGTCAGCCAGACCCTCGGGGGCTGCCGGCAAGGCGTGAGGAATTCCAGTCATTCCTCGGGGCTGCTGGGGGCTGCCCCAGCCCCATTGAGGAACACTGGCCCTGCCAGCCTTCAGCCTGCCGAGGAAGGACCTGCTGCCAGACAGACCACCCCGTCCCCCCAGCACCATCTCTGTCTGTTCACTGTCTCTCAGCAGGGAAGAAATCCTGGGCCTGGAGAGGCGTCTCACCCGCCAGGACGCGGGGCTCCCTGCAGAAGCAGCCCTGGGGAGGGTGCCCAAAGGACTTCTTGTTTTTCAAGCAGGACTGCAAGGGAGAGGAAAAGGAAATGCTTGCCCAGATTTTAAATATTTACATTTTCATGCCCTTAAGCTTTAATTTAATTAAATTAAAGAGGGTGGTGAAACAGTGGAACAGGTTGCCCAGAGAAGTTGTGGATGTCCCATCATTGGAAGCGTTCAAGGGCGGGTTGGACAAGGCTCTGAGCAACCTGATGTAGTGAAAGGTGTCCCGCCCATGGCAGGGGGGTGAACTAGATGATCTTTAAATGTTCCTTCCAACCCAAACTATTCTGTGATTCTATGAATTTTGGAGAAAAGAGTCCGAAGCACACCCACAAAGTAAAAGGTACTCACTCAAAACCGGGTCCTCAGGACCCAGGTAGAAAAAACCTGCAGCCCTAAGAAAAGAGCTAGGATCAGCACAGTCCCTTCTCATGGCACTCTCCTAAAACAAGGTCACTGCTCCCACAAGGACACGGGCTGTCCCGTCGTTATTTTTCCCAGCTCAAGCGGTCACACACACAGCTATCAGACAGTAGCCCAGGCCTGGGCACTCGCGGGATGGGTACCCAAAAGCTGCTGTCGTTTTAGCGGAGCTTCCTCAGAGCGCAGGGCAGCCACCTCCAGCTGCACCAGCACTTTCTGTGCCACCAGCAGGTCTGCGCTCACCACGGGCTCTGAGCACAGGGCATTTTAGTCTTGAAAAAAAATCAAGAATGTGCTCCAGCTGCTTTTTCTGTAAATATGCTCTGTGTTAAAAACAAAACACTACAGTAACAACTGCAATGGTTCCCTGAACAGCAGGTCAGGGTGGCATAAACCTCCCTGGCTGGTGTCCCTGGCACTACTGTTACCCAAATAATGGGGGGAAACACCACAAATGGTGGTCCAGCTCTCCATCCCGCCCTCACATTACCTGCAAGGGCATAACAGAACGGTATCTGTCACATGAAAATGCCCCCCGTTCGCAGAATATCCCTGCCACAGTGGCACTCATTCTGCGCTACTTTCAGGTATTTCTACAGTGAGAAGACAGAGGGGTCTGAGACATCTGCATCCTCCGGCCAGTCCTGATCACCTCAAGAGCCGTTTGGGATGGGAGGCGTTTGTGCATCAGCTGCAGCCTCCCCTTATGCTGGCACCAAATCACCGCCTGGCACTGACCTAGCACCAGGGAAACGGGAATGTGGAGCAGTGCTATCCATCTTCTCTCTGTTCCTTCTCTCTGCCCCTGCCCTGGGCATGCTCTGTGCTTACTTACAGTGTGGACATCTGCAGCTTCAAGGGCTGCAAATACTAATAAAGATCTAAGAAAATGAAAACTTCAGCCTGCATTCTCATTGAATACAATCAAGATTTTTTTTTTTTTTTTAGAAACAGGCCTATTTCATTAATTTATACGTTCTCTGATAATTTAATTTCTCACAGAAGTTGTTTTTTGGGAGCCTTTAGGTCCATGAAGTAGTGACTTTCCATGCTGCTCTTCTCCCTCTCTCTTCTCTCCAGCCCCCAGGGGGGTCTCAGGCACACCCTCATCCCCCCTCCTTCTCCAACAGGTAGAAAACTTGCTTACGAAGAAGAGCAAGAGCATGACTACCTCTCTAGTCATTACTGCTATGCCTGCTGCATGCCAGTACAACCAGGGCAGGGTAATCTACCCAGCCTGAGCTCCTACAGTTGGTACTGAAGCGAATTCAGGGCATGCTACAATCCAAACTGGTGTCCATGCAAGAGCTAAAGCAACCAGTGCTCTGCCTTCATCACTGAGTCTAACCAGCCTGATGTTTTGCAAGTTGGAAGTACCCAGGCCTCTATTTTGTTCCGCGTTTCTGCGGTACCTAGCACAGCAGTACTCTGATTCATACACGATGTTCCCAGGCATGATCCCAAAACAAACAAGAAGTTGCAATTCAGCAATCGCAGGCTTAACTGATGGGTCTTAAATCACCCTCCACAAGCCCACAAAAATGAAGAGGAGTGTGGCTTGATTTCCTTTGGAGCAGAAGCTCTTTCTGTGTCTTTTTCAGGTCAAGAAGAAAAGCCTAGGATGTCCAAATTCTTTGGCCCAGCCACCAGACTTCAGCTGGTTGACTGTAGGGGCACAATAGAGCTGGGCTAATACTTCACAGTTCCTGAAAATGAGTTTGGTCAAGTAGAGCCATTAGTGACCACCTCCGAAACTAATGCCAGACATGTGATGGCATCACTGGTATAATGTCAGTCAGCAGGACCCTGCACCATGGCAGCACAGATGAAACTCCTGCAGACAGCAGGACAGCAGAGAGCTGTGCTAGGTACTGCAGAAAAGAAGAACAAAATAGAGACCTGGGTACATCTAACTTGCAAAACGTCAGGCTTGTTAGACTCGGTGATGAAGACAGAGCACTGGTTGCTTTAACTCTTGTATGGACACCAGTTTGGATCAGAGCATGCCCTGAAATCGCTTCAGTACTGACTGTGCACAGTTTTGGGGTCAGCAATATGGCCAGTATGTGAGCTACATTGCTCACTAGACCCGTGTCTGGAAATAAATAACCAACCATCCACACCTCCGCGTGTCTTTGCTTAAACTCTATATCCCACCTACCACTGTTCAAATGAATTTGGGCCTTGGCCCAGCCAAGCATTCAAACATGTGCTTTGTTCTAACCACTGCTGTTGGTGGAGCGGAGAGACAGGGTAACAGCATGTGTGGAGTTTGTCTTTTACACTGGCAGGAACTGATGCCGAGTTCATCCCCGTCTGTTTGCTGATGGATGGTAGCAACCGTGTTCAAAGAGGGCTGGTGTCCCCAGGGGCAGAGCTGTGTGGTCACCTCTGCTCTCCTCTGTCCTGGGTGCACTCCTCCCTGTCCGTGCTAGCTCTCCTGCCAAGCCTGGCACACTTGTGAAGTAGGCTAGATCTGCCCCAAAGTGCTGCTGGGGTCTCTGCCCGGGGCTGCTGGCTCCACCGTGCTCCCAGGGCGGTGCAAAGGGAGTGGGCAGGGTAGGCTGCAGCCCAAACCTGGACAGGTCACACAGCCCCATAGGGCAGCTAGATGGAGTGTCCCAGCTCCAACAGATGCCCAAGTGCCACCAGCAAAAGAGCCAAGGACAGGGTTCTCTGGTCCACTCCCAAATGGAAAGGAAGGGGCATGAAGCAAAGGGCAGAAAGGCCTCAGTAGAAATTGAGGGTGCTCCATGCCTCAGAAGGGCTTTCAGCCTCTTGTTAGATGAAGTCCAAGTGCAAATATGGTCCTGCTCAGAGGCAGGTGATAAGGACTGATGCCATAAGTAAAGCAACGAGCTCTTAAAACACTTGCTACGAGTGGGGGAAGCCACTCAGAGGAGCTAGAAATCATGCCAAATGATGGGGCTATGAACTCAGGAGCTTAACTCCGGCCTGCTGGGATTTCTCTCATAACTCGAATCTTAACGCATGATCTGTTTAAGAGAGATGGGAAGGGGAGAAGGAGTGCAGGGGTGCTGTTATGCGTCAAGTGTACATACCACTGCCAGCAACCTGTCACTTGACAATGAAGAGCGTGGTGATGGAGCCCACTGAGTAAGCATATGAGGCACGTGAAATGAAGGGGAAAGCAGTGAGGTGTCTGCTCTGGACCACCAGGACTGGTGAGCAGGAGAGAAAAATGTCTGGATCGACTCCTGAGCTGCCGGAAAAGATGCAAGAGAGAAGCTGTTATCCCCGACTGAGGCTGAGGGTGGCTGTGGGCTGTCAGGCATCCCCGTGTTTATATTCCAGCTGCCTCCTATGGAAAGCGCGCAGAGCCCGGCATTTCACAGCAAATGTAAAACACCAGGGACTTTGATTCACAGCTGGGGTTTATCTAGGTACTGCCCGTGGTCTTTGTGGTAAGGCTCAGATTTTACAGCTCACTGCCTCAGGTTGTGATTCATGATGAGAGAGGCCATTAAGAAGAGATTTACAGAAGATACAGGAGAGCAGCCCAAATTATACACTAAGGCTAGGTAGAGGAGTGAAGCTTTGACTCTGCCTCTTGAAGGCACACTCGCTTTCCTTCAGCCAGAATTAGACACCTAAGCCTGGTCAGCCTGTCCTTTCTTGCAAAGGACAGATGCACGGAGGAGCATCGAGCAGCCAGACTGCGCCCATGTCAGTAAGGTGAGCAGGGAGAGGGCTGGGCCATGTCCCTGCTACTTCACACACCCCTTGTCCATCCTGCTGGACTCTTAGCACAGTCCCCAGCATAGTTTTGGCCCAGCAAACAGAGCAGTCTCCTTGTTTGGAAGGAAAGAGCTGGGCCGTGAAGTTGGCCTTCGAATGAGAAAACAGGGTCTTGGCTATTTTATTTACAGAAGCAACACCAGACACTGGAGGTCTGGTTTAGACTCCCCTGGATTCAAGTCTTCCTTCCCTATGGAGAGTGCAAACTGTATGATGTGGAGGGATAGGGCTCACTTTGTGTCTGCTGGTGAAGATGTTCTAGTATTATAAAATGAGTATACATTTATTGCAGCAGACACTGGACACCTTATCCACCAATCCTGAGACTCATAATCCCCAGTACACTATAGCTGTTGCCGACCCAAAGAAGAATTAATGCTTTTATGCAAAGCGAAAGTTTCACAAAAACCAGGATTTAGAAAGCCCCACTTCAGCATCTGACAGCCTGGCACTAGGATGCTCTCCAGGGCTGTCTGAGACCTCCTCCTCCCCCCAGACAGTGACCCTACCCCTAACCCTATAAGCAGGGGTTGTCATTAGCCACTTCCTTACCCTGGCAGTATTGGACTCAAACTTCACCCATACCCAAGTTTTTTCTCCTTAGACCAGACTTGGTGTCACCCAGGTTATGGCAGACAGCTATCCTCATGCCATGAACATCCCTAAAGAAGTCCAAAAAGCTGTAGCTGCAATAGTGTCCTATTACACCAGGGAACAGGGTCACAGGATCATTTTCATGTGATACGCTACTAGTTAAAATAGTAACATCAACTCCTTGTTTCATGTACAGAGGAATTTAGTCCAGACAGGATGAAGCTGGCCACACGCTAGACTGAGCTGCATGTAATCTCTGACTGGGCCATGACAGAAGGACTCAAGTATGCGTCCCCGAAGCAGATACATGACTGTTGTTGGTTGGGTGTTTTTTGGCTTTTTTTTGCAGTAACATCATTTTCAACCCAGATAAAGATGCACAGACATGTGTGTGGGTCACATGAAAACAGTGAGGCTTGAGGAGTCACAAAGGGCAGCCAACACTTAGATAATCCTAACTGTTGTAAACGCAGCAGGAAAATGAGAGGGAGGGACAGGCTGTGCTGTGGGAGAGGGGCACAGCTGAAAATACTCCCAGGGCCCATAGCTTGACCCTTAAATGAGCTGAATCTTTGATCTCGACAGAGGACTCCCACAAGCTTGCAAGCACAGCCAAGCATCAGTCACACGTGTCCCCGCTCGCAGATGTGCACAAAGCTATGCCTCCTCCCTCATTCCCACAGGGGAATAGTGCTGCAAGGTACATCTTCACAGCTCCTCACTTTAGGGTCAATTCCTAATGTTTATTTGTTGACTTGAGTGCTTTCTAATAAGGCGCACACAGATCATTTATCACTGGTAGTTATTTCCATTACTAACACAATAAATGGTCATAATATATGCTCTTATCTGGAGGCTATAAACGTGGATTCAACAGGACGGAGGGGACTGAAAGTAACTCTGACCTCTCAACAGCTAGGGAGGGATGCCACCCCCGCCCCCCAGACCTGGATATGAAGATCCCTTCCCTTCCTATTCAGGCAGAGCTTGCTCTGCCCCCAGGCTGTGCTGTTAGACTGGACAAGGATCCCAGTTTTTCACATCCCTTGCTTGTCTGAAATAGGATTTTGTTTCAAATCCACCTCCAAATAAGTCTTGTTTTTCAGAGGAGACAACTGGGACACCTAGAAATTAAACATTAACCTGATTAGACAAGTGGTATCAGTCTGAGGAGTCTAAACACTTCATCATCCTCTCTTGGCAAGTCTTTGTGTCCCAGCTTCTTTTTTTATTTTTTTATTTGTTTCCCTCAAAACTACATTTTACTTAGGATTAATAGGTCTTTGCAGTGTACTTACACCAATCCTACCTAACCTGCAAACTTGCTCTTGCAATATCTTTAGTAGTAACCCATCTGCCTTCCCTCCTCTCTATCCTACCAAACACTCATATTAAAACAAATAACATGTTCTAGGGAAGAGCAAGAAGGTGCACTGGAAAACAACAAATGTCACAGTCTGCACAGGGAAAAATACAAGCTTTGTTTAATCTCTGCCTCATCACAAGCACTGTGTCCTGGCTCAAGAAACACAAACTCAATCTGAGTTGATTTCCTTGAGAGTGAGTAATGGACAATCCAGCCGGCTCGCCAGGAAGCACGGCCCCGGGGCTGTGCGGTGCACGGCTTCCAAGAAGAAAGGGCCATACTTGTAAACAGAAAGCAACAGCACACGTCGTTATGAAAAGCAATTCCCCATTTGACAGGTGCTGAAACAAAACCACCAAGCTCTCTTTGTAGGGAGCGAGTCTACCAAACAGGAAGGTCAAAGATGTGACAATGTCTGGATAAAACAATAAAAAGTACATATATATCCTCCTGTCATTTCACTGGATACAAGACTATTAAGTATTTCATGATTGTGGAAAGTCTGGCATTGTGCAAGTGCTTTTGTTCTGCAGGATGGTGGAGCCAGGCCAGCAGGGACCTGCTTGGTCCCACTCCCTGGAGAGGGTTTGTGCCGGCCCTGCACTTGCTGGCACAACGCTGAAGGTGTCCCTGCAGCACGAAGGGATTTGAGCCAAACAGGAACAAGCGCATCTCGTGAGTCTCAGCACTCACTGGTCATTTTGTCTAACAAGAGGGAGCACAGACTCTTCTGCACACTCCTCAGAAGTTCACAGGAGATCCAGAGAGAGTAGCAGATGTCAAAGGGTGAAATGCTGGCTCCTGCAAAATCCAGGGCAAAACTCCCTTTCGTTTCAATGGACTCAACTATTTACCTTTAGATTTCGGGGCTGAAGCAAACTGCTGAATGCCTGATCTAAAACTTAAATCCCACGGGCAACAGCAGTTCAGCCTGTCATACCCCAGACCTGTCAGAGTACCAGAGCAGTGGTCCTCAGTTTCCCCTGGCCTTGGGCTCCACAACCGTGGGTCAAACTCTGGGAGGAACAACAATAGTCAATGTCACATCTTGTGCGACAAAGACACCTGCCCATACAGATGGAAGGCTGTGGATCTTAAGACATATCTTAGAAAACTGTCTAGTCTTGCCTTGATTGCTTCAGGTAGCAAAGAGCCCGTACGTGCCCTTGGAAGTCCTTTCAGGTGGTTAACTGTCCTCCTCCACGTGCACTTACTGGATCTGTATAGTCTTCCTTCCCCGCATCTGCTCTTGGGGGCACGTGGTTTGGGTACTAATGCTGCATGCTGGCACAAGGCTGTGTTTCACAGGGAGAAATATGCAGCCTTCTATAAGCAGATTAGGAAACAAACACAAACACTGAGAAGTGGAGAACAGAGCGGGAAAGAACTCATGTCCAAACAACACCCATAGCAAGAACCGAGGCCTCCCTTCAGTGAGGAAACTAGGGAAAATGTGGGATTTAAAACTGAAACTGATGGGAGCCTTTGTTATCTTGAAGCATTAAAGAGATACAGTAGTGCTGACTCTCTTCCTGACAGGCCCATCATAGTCCCACTTATAGCCAAACTCAGTTCTGTATGAACATAAAAAGATGTCCCTTGTCCAATCAGCTGCACAGCGTGCACAGTGTCATTTGGGAAATCAAAGACTTCTGGATCATCCAATGTCTTCATGGTCTTGTGGGTCTTGGTTTACATGAGCAAGGTGTCTGGACCCCACTAATCTACTGGCACCACAACTGGCACCACAACCATTGCAGCTTGAGGTAAGGTGGACAGCTGCAGAAGAACTCATCTTCAACAGACAGCTAGTCCACACAGCTGCCACACGTTTGACCATATCTGCAGATGCTGTAAGCATTGTTAAGTGTGCTTGCACAGTGATATTGCTAACCTACCAGAAACCCCTGGGTGGACTCCATCCAAATGATCCTCTTGACTCACACTCTGTATCTGGATCTTTTTCTGGGCTCACATATATGAATGAATCCCACACACTGCTCCTACCTCCTCCAAATCTCCACCTCTCTTTCTTCCTCTCTCTTCCTCTCACTGCTTTTCTCTCCACCTTGTCCCTTGGACCTTATTCCATCCCATTACTCAACACTTACAAATATCACTACCAAAAACTGGGCATTACAGAAAAAAACCTCAAAGGCAAAAAGAAGGCAGAAATACTTAATACATAAACAAGGTGGTTTGTAGGAATCTTAATGTCATTACTTCAGGAGAAAAAAGGACTATGAATTCTAATGCAAGTCTCCCACTCAGTTGCAAAACATGCTGCTGTATTTACACTAAAATAATCATCAGACAAGTTGTTATGTGTTTTTTCCCAGAAAACTGTATCCTGAATTTATTCTCAGAGAGGAAGTTACTCATAGTCTCTCATACTCCCCTCTTTGATGCCTGCTATTTTAGGATTGTTCTACTCCTTCTTTGCCTCTCTTCCTATAAAACTGGAATCAGTTTAGCCCACAAGGCTATTTCATAAAGCCTTCTTCTCAGCATATGAACCCAATTTTAGATTTTTAGGCTCAAAAATAAGTATCTGACACAAAAAAAAAAAAAAAAGAAGGTGATCTACAGAGGGAGGAGAGAAAAGAAAGCTCCAGCATACATTGTTTAAGCCTTAGCAGTTTCCAATGTATTCAGCAGAGTTGCATTCATTCTGCCGTAAGGAATGTGCAGTCTCTGGATGGATCTGCTTAGTAAAGATTTAGTATTGAACGGGTGATGCCTGAAAGAATAGGAGTGTGGCTGTAGTGTATTTCCCAGGGATAGCTGCTCAGTAAGCTGCCCAGAATAAACAGTGTATGCATGCAAATTAGAAAACTCTTTGGAAAAAAAGCCACTTACATAGTAATGGCCCAGGTCTCAGAAAAGCTGTTCTGTAAAATAAGTTATTTGTGGAAGACTGCACTTTACTTTTATACTTTCTATTAAGTGCATTAAAATATATTATTGACCTTTTGCAAATCATGGCTGGGCAATGCTTGCAGTAGATGTGGTCACTCAGTAGCTGTATTATGATGTACAGACATCATTTTAACACAAGTCCGAGACTGCAGGCTGCTAGCTGGAACAAGGGGCCAGAACAAGCCTTCCAAAGAAAGCAATCTGAAATACATTTGAGGCTGTCTTCCACAAGTGAAATTGTTTCAGCCGTTCCCTAATAGTCATCTCCCCTCCCCAAACCAAGTCTTTTCAAAGAGAAGGGGGTTTGTATCTGAGGTAGGTGTCCAAACCTCAAAAAGCAGTGAAGATGTGCCTCAAAGACAGAGCAAATATCCTCTCCAAAGCTTTGGTTCTAGTGCACAGTCCCTCTGACGCCATGTGGGACATGGGGTTTTCATTTCTTATTTTCTTCCTACCAGGCTGCGAGCTCAGCCCTTCCCATCCCAGCTCCTCACCTTCTCACAAGATCACCAAGTCTTCATTTAGGCAATCGCATTTCTCAAAATTACTACTGGAAATGTGCCAACAAGGATGTTGACAACGCTCAGACACTAGTGACGTTTTGGTTTGGTTTAAATAAAGGAATGTCCATGCTAAATACCACAGAATGAAAACCTCTGGAGGCTTATCATTTGAACAGAAATAAGCCTTTATTTTTTTACTCCATCCTACATGCACTTAACTTGGCCACTCCCATTCAAATGATCCATAACCGGGCAGTTCTCACAGCACCCAACAGAGAGCAGCAATACGTACACACTAACTAGAGTTAATTCCTTACCAGACTTGATCCCTGAAGAAGTTACACATTGGCTGATAAAATTATCATGCACACGTTTATCTGACTGTATTTAAACACTACTTAACTACATTTTTTTTTCAGTAAGAATTCTTCTGCTGTAAGTGCCCAAGCACTTGAATAAGTATACTTTCATTCTGGAAAAACATAACTTCTACAATTTTCCTCTTTTGTGTAGGGATATGCCTTTTATTTTGAGTTTAATTCCTACCCAGCAGCATTTTTAAGCAGAAACATGGCAGGCAAAAGGGATTTTTGGAGCTCAAGCATACATAACAGTAATCCTGTGCTCTCATGACATGATGCAAGTGGATTTGCACAGTACAGCACTAACCAGCTGCTGGGGTCCCATTTCAGGACATGTAAGTTTGTTGTTGGGAAGAGATGGCAGCTCATGCCTCACCCTGGGCATGGTGTCAGGGGACCTGGGGCTCCTGGGATACCTGGGGCTTCTCCCCACAAGGGATTTACCTGGTCATCTTCAGCAGCAAGAATGGTTGTACCCTCCCCGCAACTACCTGCAATGCCCAAGGGAGGTGATTCTGTCCCTCTACGCTGCTCTGGTGAGACCCTACCTGGAGTTCTGTGTCCAGACCTGGAGCCCTGTGTCCAGATCTGGAGCCCTGTGCCCAACTCTGGAGCCCTCAGCACAGGAAAGATATGGACCTGTTGGAGTGGGTCCAGAGGAGGGCCACCATTAATGAACAGAGGGATGGAACAGCTCTCCTATGAAGAAAGGCTGAGAAGGTTGGGGTTGTTCAGCCTGGAGAAGAGAAGGCTCCAGGGACACCTTATTGCAGCCTGCCAGTACTTTAAGGGGGCTTAGAAGAAAGATGGGGACAGACTTTTGAGCAGTGCCTGTTGCAATAGGACAAGGGGTAATGGTTTTAAACTAAAAAAAGGCAGATTTAGACTAGATCTAAGGAAGAACTTTTTCACAGTGGGGGTGGTGAAACCCTGTCCCAGGTTGCCCAGAGAGGTGGTAGATGCCCCATCCCTGGAAACATTCCAGGTCAGGTTGGACGGGGCCCTGAGCAACCTGCTCTAGTTGCAGATGTCCCTGCTCATTGCAGACTAGATGACTTTTAAAGGTCCTTTCCAACCCAAACTATTCTATGATTCTGTGAAAGAGAAGAAAGGCATTTTCAGTTTGAATCACCCCTACCTTGGGAGAACCCTGGAAGGCCTAAACTGCACTGTAAAAAGGAATAAACACGGCC
Source organism: Phaethon aethereus (assembly GCF_964289735.1). Classification (NCBI taxonomy): domain Eukaryota; kingdom Metazoa; phylum Chordata; class Aves; order Phaethontiformes; family Phaethontidae; genus Phaethon; species Phaethon aethereus. The sequence continues at coordinate 11,013,190 of NC_138576.1, forward strand.
CCCTTTTTACACCTATGCTCCTACCCTGCTCTTTTTCCCACAGATACCAAAAATGAGACTTTTCATAGAAGGCCTAAGTTGGCTGGTTTGGCTGAAATCAAACTGAAAGTTCAACAGAACTTTCAATCCAGAGAGAAATGCCTACAAATCTGCAGAATCATTTGGGGTTTTTTTTTTCCTCCCTACTTTTTTGTCTGGTTTCACAATCCAAGAAATCTGCTATTCCACACAAATTTTCAGTGTAGAACCTCTTTACCATTCTTCTGGATGTGGTATCACTAGGGTACATTCTCAGGGTTTCCAAAAAACCTGGGATTCATGCCTAGTGGCACATTACCAGTGGCTGAACTTTCAAGACTCACAATAAATATTGGGAGACCTGGGACGAACTTACTATGATTGGCAACAAAATCAGAAATCACATCCCCTGGCTTTCTCCTGGTTTAATTCTATCATATGATGTTTTGTGTTCTTGGAAAATCATTTACAGCAAGGTTTTTGGAAATGAGTGCCTAGCATTCTAAGTTAAAATGTAAGCACTGCAATAAATGGCTTGATCTTCAAATATATTCAGCACCCTATGGCTCTTTCAGAAATCAGTGAGAGCTGTTGGGTGCCCAATGCTTTAAAAATGAGTCTGATTTTCTCTTGTGCCCAACTTTGAATAAAAAGACTAATTTTAATCAGAAATGGAGGATTTCCTTATACTGCGTAAGTGTTCTGTAATCCTTAGAACTTCTAAATGTGAAGTGCTGCTGTTACTTCACTTATTCTGATGTGGTTTTGGAGGAGTCCAGTGGAATAAATTGGAAAAGTAACCTGGAACTTTTTTTAAATGCTTTGAGGAAACAAGATCCAGATGACAATTGATATGACATCCTTATCACCTGCAGTGGAAAACCACCACCGAGAACAAAACCATAAGGCTTCTATCCATGCCCACAGAGTTCTACGTAATTTGTGGTACAACAAAAAAGGCTTTGCAGTCATGTATTTGTCTTGCCTGGTGCCCTTTGTGTTACTCCCACACATTGGACTTTAAAGCTTTCTTTGACAGTTTTATTATCTTTCATATTTTGCAGCCCTTAAAGGCATTGATGGTGCAGTCTGTTCCTGGGAACTGTTGGCAAAGATCTTTGTTTCTCCTAAGGGAAGACCCCAAAGGCCACTCAAGCTGCTCAGCAATGTTTCCTTTCCTTTTAAGGGTGAGCTGAGGGAGGCAGCCTGCTTTCATCCTTAAATCTTACCAGACGAGAGGGAAGCTACTGCTGATGACCAGGCAATGATGACCAGTGCTGGAGCCCAGCAGCTAATGGAGGTGCAACATCAGCCGGTGTACAGGCATTGCCAGGGTCTGTGCTCTGCCCTGCTGCTGTCTGCAGCTCTTCTTCCTCAGCAGCTCTTCTTCCTCAGCAGCTCTTCTTCCTCAGCTGTTCTTCTGTAGAGCAGGGCTGACCAACTCACTGCATTTGCTGGTGGACTGCCTAGCAAGCCTAGGCATCGCTGGAGAACAAATACTGGTGACAGCAGCACAGACCCACATGCATGAGAAATCAAAGCTTTTCCCAGTGACACTTGCTGTAGCCCTTTCCCTAGTGGGATCACTGCCATGCCTTACTTATTTACAGAGATCCCCTCTCTCCCAGCAGGGAAGATTTGAAACTCTATTTGAAAGAGGGCATATTTAAATACTGCATCCAGCTCTAGAACCCTCAGCACAGGAAGGACGTGGACCTGTTGGAGCAGGTACAAAGGAGGCCACAAAAATGCTCAGAGGGATGGAACAGCTCTCCTCTGAGGACAGGCTGAGAGAGTTGGGGTTGTTCAGTCTGGAGAAGAAAAGGCTCTGGGGAGATCTTATTGCAGCCTTCCAGTACTTAAAGGGGGCTTGGAAGAAAGATGGGGACAGATTTTTGAGTAGGGCCTGTTGCAATAGGACAAGGAGTGATGGTTTTAAACTAAAAGAGGGCAGATTTAAACTAGATCCAAGGAAGAACTTTTTCACAATGAGGGTGGTGAAACACTGGCAGAGGTTGCCCAGAGAGGTAGTAGCTGCCCCATCCCTGGAAACATTCCAGATCAGGTTGGACGGGGCTCTGAGCAACCTGATCTTGTTGAAGATGTCCCTGCTCACTGGGAGGGGGTTGGACTAGATGATCTTTAAAGGTCCCTTCCAACCCAAACCATTCTATGATTCCATGATTCTATTATTTCCTTCTTACTGGAAATTTTTTTAGTGAGTTTGTATTGCAGGAAAGCTCTTTTCACAGGCATAAATGCTGAGCAAGGAAATACTAACCAATACTAAAAGATGGACAAACTGTCTCAAAAATATGAGTACCTGCCTTGAGTGCAGGACTATTCAATGCATAAAATTAATCATGCTAACATGAGCCTCCACTGTAAAAGCAAACTGTGTCATGTTATTATTTTCAGCCCAAGAACTGAATATATATGCTGCAACACTAAAAGTAAATGTCTAGCAATAAACAACGATCACATTTCCTGCTCGGGTAAAAACAGAACAAGCAAAAAACAGGGAGATATATGGGAGTGGAATGGGGTAAGGAGAGAGATGGAGAAACTTTTTAGCACTGACAGAACAAGGGGCAAGGGTTTTAAATTGAAGGAGGGTAGATTTAGATTGGACATAAGGAAGAAAGTTTTTATGGTGAGGTGATGAAATACTGGAACAGGTTGCCCTGAGAAGCTGTAGATGTCCCATCATTGGAACTGTTCAAGGCCAGGTTGGATGGGGCTTTGAGCACCCTGATCTAGTGAAAGATGTCCCTGCTTATGGCAGGGGGGTTGGACTAGATGATCCTTAAATGTTCCTTCTAACCCTAACCATTCTGTGATTCTGTGAGGTTATTCTGACAGGTTATAACTGCACTTACTAGTGCAAAATCCTGTTCTATATGGGCCATGACCCCTCAGTCCATATAGACTTTTCCTCTCCAGGGTCTCCTACAACAGCATGCCATGTTTGTATGAATTTAGGGATGGTCACCAGATACTGTAGCCTGATAATGTGGTGTCTGGTGGTCCTTTTTTCCCAGAGGGTCATCTGGAGCATTTCCCAGTGCTGGCTACTCAGGCAGCTCTGCAAGCAAAGCTCAGGCCTCTTCCACGTGCCTCCTCAAAGCCCTGTCTGCACTCCACGATCTTCTTCAGCTTTGTCTCACAGCTGTGTCTTGTCTCCCACAGGTTCCTCAGATGCTGTTTCCCACCTAAAGGAGTTTTCATTAAAATTATTATCCAGGATTATCTGCCTACTGCAGCCAGGCATCTTTGCTTTCCCTGCCTTTAAACGACATTCACAGCCACCAGAATTGCCTTCGTCTCCCGTATCAAGCTGTCCCTACAAGCTGCAGGCAAAATTACAACCCTTTTCCCCAGTCAAGGCCTCCAGCAATCATCCTCTTCTTGGATTTTAAAGCTTTTTTTCTGAATCAATCTTGTTTTGAAATGGTAAAGATAACAGCTTGCAAAGTACATACATTTACATACCTCACTTCATTCAAATTAACTGGCAAAGATAAGAATCTCTAGCAAATTAATTCTGCTAATGTTATAAACTGTGAATTTCAATCAAAGCTGAAAACCAAACCAATTCAGCTAAATTGCTGACGCTTGTTACACTTTAAGTGATCTAAATGCATACATCAATAAGCAAAGCAACTTTGCTTTGTGCAACTGAGTTCCAGACTGATTTGCTGCTTTCCAGGATTGTCTGATTAAAAAAGACACAGTCAGCTTCAGCTAATAAGAGAAAATCAATCCAGAGCCAAAGAGCAATAAAAATGTGGTAGCAAGTTCAGAACATTTTGTCACAGCTAAAATTGGTTTCCTGTGAACCATCTGAAATAATATGCACTGCAAAGCTTTGCAGATCACAGCCGTTGAAAGAGCAAATGCCTGGTAGCATAACAGTTCCAAAAGCAAAGGAGAAAATCCAGTTTTTGTCCCAGAATGAGGGACAGTACAGAGATGAAGAGTTAGAGATGTTACCTAAAGGGTTTGGAAATTAATTAACTGCTCAGTGCCCTGGGACACTTGAAACCCAAGAGATTAGCTGGAGAAACTTTGAAATGTTCAGACTACTACATGTTTCTTTGGATAACTTGAAGCTGGACTGCAGCTTCTGAGATGAACAGAGCCTTGTAGATCAGAGATCAAAGCGATGCAGAAAACGTAACAGCAAATCCAAGTGAGACGTCTGGAAACAACTGGGACGTTTTATTTCCACCGTTCCCACACTGCCAGAGCGGCTGGGTGCCCCGCAGGCTCTCTTACTTGGATTTCTAAATATAAGTTACACTGGTGCAGCTAAATCCCAGAAGTGCATGGGGAGAGAGAAGAGATGCGTTTACGGACTCAAAAGATGCAAGACTCCTACGGAGACTGTGGGTTTGATGTGGACAACCTTACCTTACCAGGGCAATTCCCAGCAGTCGGGTCTTGGAGCCCAGAGCAGAGGGCAGTGGGGAGGAACACAATGGGCTGCAAATAAACCAACTCCACAAGGAGCAAAGCTGCCTGTGACAACTTTTGGTATCTTTTGTGTCCTGGGAGGCAGGGGTTGGTGATGGCAAGTGCAGGTACCACCACACCTCTGATGGAGAGGTGCCCATCTAGCAGTGTCATCTGGCACAGCCACAGCCTGGCTGCCTCCCTCCAGAGACCGAGGCCACCTCCTCAGCCTCCACTCCATCCAACTCCCACCTCTGAATCATCAAGGACTTGGTCTTGCTTCTGTAATCGAGAGACAGAAACATTTCCTGCAAGCCAAAGCAGTCCCTGACCATTTTTTTTTTTTAAATAAAACCTTGTGTTTCCACTGCTGGAGGAAGCTGGAGCCCTCTGTTTGGCCACAAACAGGCTTCCCACGAGCAGATGTGCTCAGAGCATCCACCCACACAGCCCCGAAAGGACAAGCCTTGGGAGGGAGCGGGCAGCGTGGTCTCCACCAACTCTTTTCACACAGATCAATGAACACTCACTGAACAGAAACGCCTTTTCATCCCCAGCAGCCGAGGCCACGCTCCAGCCTGTGACCCATCCTCTCCCTACAGGACTCGAAGAGAAACCATGATTTATGGTAAAAGACTTCTTTCCCTTTTGTGCTTCTTCCCGTGGCACCACACGGCTTGAGCAACGTAGCAGTTTCAAACCATTTTAAAGCGGGGCCCTGCTTCTTTTTTTGCAGCAGCATCACAGCCCTGCGAAAGTTTGGTGTCTGTTGCTTACGGTGTGAATCGTCCTCCACAGGCAGCATGGGGAGTTAAGCAAACAATCCCCAGCTCTGGAGGGAATACGATAAATAACTCCGTATGATTCACATGAAAATGGTTTTCAGGGGATAAAGCAGCTGCGTCTCTGCCACCGTTGTGGTGATGAGCCCATCTTCCACGCACGGTGTGGTGGGGCTCCGAACGTGCTCCGTGTCACCGTGACAGGGGGTTGATCTGCTGTGGTCCACCCCGTTCCCGTAGGCAGATTATACATTTAATTGATTGTACTATGCACGTTTCATTCCTTGCTGATTGTACAAGCTGATAACTACCATGATATGACTATTAAAGTATTTTAATATTTTCCTTGGCATCTGCTATGAAGAAATCAAGCGCTGTCCTCCCCGAGCACTGGGCCTAACAATTCCTTCCCCTGAGCTTCAGAAGTAACTAACTTCTCAGCACCGTCAGATCTATATGACACTTATTTTCTCTGTAAGATATTTTTTCTCGGTGTGAAATCATCACACTTCCTTTATCCGCTTGCTCATTCAGAATGCTAACCCTTGGCGGAAGAGTCTGTATTTTGCAATGGTTCTGCAAAATGGTTGTGCTGCTCTGCTTTTGCGCAAGAGCCTCAGTGCTATTGTGATAAAATTGTAAAAGATAAGTAGTGAGAGAGGAAGCTGCAGGAATCAGCCTGATGACTTTTACGGACACAGTCACCACTTTTGTATGAATTATAATGCCATTAACAGTTGCAAGATGACACAGAATTTTTTAAGCACTATTAGAGAAGCAGTGATTTTTGTACCAAGGTATAGGCCAGAAATGGAGCCACGGGTAGATATTAAAAAAAATGGCATATCAGAAAAGGCTGGGCTTGTGCTTATGTTATTCAATGTCTACATAACTGTCCAGTTGAGGTACTCAGGCAGACAAAATTTTACCTTTGTGGAAAGTTTCTGAGTAGATACCCAAACAGTGACAAGGAGAATGGAAGATACCATCAGCAAGCGAGTTTGCTCTAAGAATGAAACAGGCACGTGTGTGGGGAAAGCAGGCTGCGAACCACCACAGGCACAGGCAGGACTACACAGGGGCCCTTGCAGGAGCCTGGGTTTGGGGAAAAAAAAGTATCGCTGCAGTAAAAGAAGGTAAGAAAGTGAAGAATTCAATGCTGATTGTGTGTGTCACGATAACTAAATTCAAAACCATGCCTGCTGCAAAATGACAGGGAGTCACGGTGCCGACAGAGGGAAACAACAGGAAGAGGATAGGGGAAGCGGTGGAGCAGCCTCCCAAAACCCACCGCTGCCTCGCTGGCTCCGTGTGTGACTCAGAGTCCTTCACGGAGACCGTAACCCATCGTTTCTGGGGGGAAATGAAAATCGTCACAGCACTACCTGGCAATCACTCGCTCTCCGCGCACTGCCTGCTGTCCTGCTGGGCATGGCGTGCGTCGTCGTGCCGCCAGCCTCTGCCCATCGACGCAGGCTGCCGCCATGCCCTTTATATCTGTGCCTCCTATTACAACATCCAGCTCTTCTGCCAGCTAGGACCCCACAGCACATGCACAACACGGAGGAATTATGCTCACTGGTGGCATGGTTTCCGCCCCATAATGGGATTCTTATTGATAACAATAACTAAAGCAGCCTTACAAGGAATCTATTTTGGCATTTGAGCTATTCTAGCACTATTATTTGTCAGAAGATTAATGATATAGTTCAATTTGCTTTCCAGATGGATGATATAAGTGTCTTCAGGCTCCCCTGAAGCTACCTTCTGCTGCTAGCTCTTTGCAGCTGTGTTCAGCAGAGCCCTTGCAGGCTGGAGCTCAGCAGCCAACTGGAACAGGGATAGAAAAGTTTCTGAGTTTTTGTCTTGCCTTAAAATGTTTATATCTGCTTCATACACAGATGATGCTATTTTATAATACATAAACATGCTGTTGCTAAAACTTTAATGGGCATAATCACTCCTCTTTGAAAATTCTAATTATATGGATTATTAGGAAATAACTTAAGAACTTGGATAAGATCAGGGGATTTGGATGGGCTGTCAGTGACGCAACCTCTGCGCCTATAACTCCCTGTAAATTAATCATTTTCCATGGTTTACGTATACATTCCACTGCTCCACATAATATGACACTGCAGGCAGTGTGTTTCACGGGGCGTATTTCATATCTTGCCTTGCTCAGTCACTCCAGCTTTGGCCCTGTGCCTCCCCGGGAATGCCATTGCTTCTCTGCAAGGATCCGCTCGTTGTACATCCTTACGGAGCAGACCATGCCTGCAGTGCCAGCCAGTCCCCCAGCCCTCAAATTCTTGTGCATTCTGCTATTTTCCAGGTTTTCTGCTTACTCCTGTCTCATAGGAGTAAAGCATAATTTTACTTTTAAAATATCTGTCTTGAGAACTTTTCTGATTGATTGTTTACAGGTTCATGTTTTCATATTTTTAGGTTTTACACATTTTGTTATCAGCTCTGTGTGATAACGAGACTCAGAGTTGCAGAGCAGCAAAGTGACAAATCCAGTATAAATCCAGTTTTGTTCATTCACATTTGCCTTAAGTGGGTTCTTACTCTTCCTTTTGCACATTATGGGATGAAACCAGGAACTGAATTATTGAGTATTGTGAGAAACTGGCATGCCAATGGATAAACTTGTTCTAATACTTGGTCTAAAACATTAAGCTGCTACTAATCAAACTGCTCACTCCTTATATTAAAACATAGAAAGCTATTCTCAGTTTGGGGTAGCATAGACCAAATTTCACGTATTCTGTACACCATGGATTTGTCCTGTAAAGAGATCCAGACCTATAACTGGGAAAATTGGCTAAAAAGTGTTATAAATGAAGATAACGCTGCTTGCAGGCACAGATTTCCAGCTCATACTTGGAAACCGCAGGTCACCACTTCCTTTCCTGAATGTACAAATGTAGTTAATGTTTAGGTATTTTGTACAAACCCTCTGTATGCAGCTGACCGAGGACTAGTGATAGAATGAGAGGAAATGGCCTCAAGTTGCACTAGGGGAGGTTCAGACTAGATATTAGGAAAAATTTCTTTACTGAGAGAGTGGTCAAGCATTGGCACAGGCTGCCCAGGGAGGTGGTGGAGTCACCATCACTGGAGCTGTTCAAAAAACATGTGGACGTGCCACTTCAGGACATGGTTTAGTGGGCATGGTGGTGTTGGGTTGATGGTTGGACTTGATGATCTTACAGATCTTTTCTAACCTTAAAGATTCTGTGATTCTGTCATTCTGTGCTGCACAGCATTGCCCCTGCTCTCAGAACCCATCATATACGGAGTGGGTTCTCTCTCTGGAGACCACCCCTATCAAGCTGTCCCTACAAACTCACTGTCCCTCTCAGGCCGTGGATGATGTCTTGGGGAGTTGAGAAGGATGCTGTATCGCCTTGTGCCTCAGGAGAGGGAAAATGTTTTGACAGGCCCTGTTACATGCCACTGATTCAGCATCCGACTGCACCCACTACTCATTGATATTGAGACCTGATTGAGCAAAGTGTCTCTCCAGCCCCTGGAGAGGCTCAGGACATGAGGCGGGGAGGACAGACCCATGCCAGAGCACTCTCCATCCCTGCTGTCACTGCCCAGACAGCCAGACAAGCAGGAATCTGTCTTTGGAAACACCTCCTTGACCTTCCCATCCTGCCAAAGCCCCCTGAGATCTGCCAGCTCTCACCTGCCAGCCAGCACAGCCCCAGCTGATTGCACTCCTCATGCAGACACAAGATACAGTATTATCTGGAGTGTTAGAAAGGCTTTTTCTGATTTTTTGTCTAGTTATATATCACCTGCCAAAATTAAATTAAATTAAATTTCTGTGAAGACACAAAAAATTTCAGCCCATGGAATGTTCTCGATATAAAACACCACCAGCTTTTATTGTGCATGGAAGATTACTTATCCAGGTATTTTTCTAAGATTTAAGAAACCTCAGAGTGATTAAGAAACCTGTTCAGGACACCCCTGGAGAGGAAGCAAGGAGGAAAGCTGTCAGTAAGGCTCAAGCCATTTCCCAAGAATCACACGAGAAGTTTCAGATGGCCACAAAACGAAAACCAACGTCTGTGCCGCTTGCCAGCACCGTCCCTGCCTGCATGTTCTTCGCAAACGAAAAAGCTCAGGAAAGGCCACCAAGGCCAAAGAGAGGTTGAGTGAAGCTGGGAGAAAGCCATGCACAAAACACTTAGAGCATCTGCCACGAAAATGGAGGATCAATAATCCTGTCTATTACAATATAAAATCAGACCAACAGGGCTGGCTTCCATCCCACGTAAATGTTGCTGTCATTGCAGCCCTTTCATGGCATGCTTTTAAGCGACTGCAAGCAATTCAAAGATTTTCATTTTCAGAAACGTTACATAAATAATTCCGGGATTTGAAATGCTCTTTGAAACTTTAAGATGAAAAACTGAATAATCCTCCCCTTTCAGGGATTATCCATTCTTCGTCCTTACACAGAATACAGGACTGCATTAAGTGAAGAATATTTGGGATAAAGCTAGTGGGGTTATTAAACAGTGACTATTTTTTATTTAAAACTTTGTTATGACTATCAGTGATCATATACATCACATCAGTATGGATAATTTAAGGTAAATTTCCACGTTCAGCCTTCAGATAGCCTGAGCACAATGTTTCTTTCTACTTAAAATGATGAATTTGATTCTACAGTTTTTAATTAGTTGATCACCATTATGTTTAAGTGCTAGTGACAAAAGTGGGTGAGTAATTAATGGGGAATAATTCACGCAATTAATTCAGCCATTTTTCTGCTTGCTTATTGTTCCTAAAGAGATTGTCATATTCTCACATTTATGCCCTCCTTGAATGTATTCATCAAATAAGCTCATCACATTATTATCAGCTTGTAACCCTTGCCTTGATCCCACTGGAGCAAGGCACAGGATGTGTTCAGGAGCTACAGAGAAGAGACGACATAAAGATGGGGACCCTTTAGCTCAGAGAAAAGACCATTAGAAGAGAAGTGGTTGAAGTGAACAAAATAATACAAGGGTAAAGTCATGAAAAGGAAGGGCAGTTATTTTTTCTCTCATAATACAAGAAGGAGAGGGTATCCAATGAAATTGCAAGCCAGAAACTGCACAATGGTAAAAAAAAAAGGACCTCAAAAAATATTACAGTGTTGGAACCTACTTCACAAGACAGTACCAGTGCCAAGAATTTAGCACAATTCAAAAGAGGATTAGACATTTATATGGATAATGGGAATAGCAGATCTTAGAATATGATTTTAAAAGCAATATAAACCATTTTGTTTCAGGGCATCAGCAACTCTTGCAAGGCCAGTTCCTTACAACTGCTTGTATTTGAAATTCAGAGTATGAGCATCTTGGTCTCCCATGGTCTAAGGACACAGCTTGCATGGTGTCTTTCTGTTTCTTGATGGATGGGTGGAGATTCAAACTGAGTGCACAATCTATACATGCAGCCTTGTCAGTTAATTTTTTACAGCACTGTCTTCAGTAGCATCACTTCCCTCAGTGTTCCTGAGGGTGAGGAGGGGTAGGCAGGTCATCATCTAGAGCGCAGGCCTTCAGTGGGTACACTCTGTGTGTGCTCTCCTTTTCTAGAGGACATTTCTGGAGGCATGTTTCGGAGGCTAACCCTGTTCCCAAGACCTGCTCTGCAGCATCAGCTGTGGCTGCAGGGAAAGACGAAGCCAATTGCCATTTGCAAAGGACCAAGGAAGGGGGAGGGCTGGCAGCTGGAGATGCTCTGTGGCTTCACTAGGAGCAAGGGGCAGCACTTGGAAAGCCATGGTGAGAGACCTGGGAGCACCACCCTCAGCCTTAGTCTTCTCCCAGCATTTAGAGTCTGTATCAGATACATGGAGGAGAAACAACTCAAAAAGGTACCCAGAGGTCCCCTTCCCATTTCAGTACCTAAACGCTGTGGGATGTCAATGCATTCAATAACACCTTTACTCATTTCTTAGCCAGGGTTTGGCAGTGCAAAGAAAAACTGAAGGTTGTTTACAGGTGGGGAAGCTGAAGATCTTTTCCAGATCCTGTTTTGTACAGATTTCAAACCTTTAGATGTCAACATTCAGATTTTGTACTTCAGATTCACCACCCTTATGAAATTTTCCCTCTCTCCTTCACAAAGCTAGCAGGCCATTTTATGATACATGATTTGTAAGAAGGCAGGCATTTAATCAGCTTAGACATTAAATAGGCTCTGACACGAGCCTGGACAATGCTTGCACAGTTCCAGTTCCCTCCAGACTTGTTATGAAAAAATCATCTCGTGTTCTGTAATGAGAATAGTAAATTGCAGAAAGCACAGCAGGTAAAATGGCCATGAATCTCCTGCCATCCCTGCTGAGACCCTCACTAATTAGAGGGAGAAAGGCTTTTCCTGGAGCAGAGCCCAACTTGTGCCTGTGTCACCATTTCACAAGGTTACTTGGTGGATTGATGCACCCTGTTTCCATTTTTCCAGAGTATTTTAGTTCACGCCGTTGCAGTGTGTAGAACCTGGCCGTGTTCTATTGATCCACATTAAGTGATGCCAGCCAAGGCCACGGCTCAAGATTCTTCAGGGGAATTTTTCCTGTTCCGGTTTCACTATAAATGAGTGAATAACACTGCAGGTGCAAGGGTCCTAACCATCTGGACTCCAAGCACCGCTTTGACTAACCTGCTTCTGTCTCAACCATTTCTTTGGTTGGATGTATCCTGTCCAGTGCTGCTGTATACCCACACACACCTGCTGAGCCCTGGGGGCATCTGTGCCCTGCCTAAGACCAAATGGCATAGCCTGGCCTCATCCATATTATTAAACTCTCTTGGCTTCCAAAACTGTGTGGCTACCCCCAGGAAATCCCAGGGGAATGGCCCCTTGCTGGCTCCTGAACCAAGCCTGAAGTAACTGAGATGCTGTCAAGGAGCCTTTGCCTAGCACTGGTTACCATGAGGCAGATTCCTGAAAAAAATAAGGACTATAAAGGCTACTGCCTGCATCTAATGGGTAACTGGATGCTATATGGGAGGGAAAAGTCTCACTTTAAAAGTTCCCATTTCTCTGGGGCAAGGAGCACAGTTTGTTCTGGTTTGTTACTAAAAAAGAAGCAGAACTGACATAATGATTTAGGAGACTCTGATTTTCCAGTCCGTTCGTCACACCATATCCTGGCTGGTCCAGCCCGTGTGAGGCTGTCTAACACTTTGTATTGTTGCATCTTGAATGCCATCCACCTGTGGGAACTGAAAATCAGCCCCATAAGATTAACCCAGCCTTTGAACACCACATAGAGCATCAAGTCACTGTCAGGAAGCAAATATCCTTCCTGTTAGCAAGAGATAACATTCCTTTTCTCCATCAGCCTCTTGGTGCTGAATCGCTGTCTGTCACTAGGAACTGATCTCAGAAATCTCTCACAAAGGGCATCCTAGACAGTAATGAACTTTCAGGAATATCCAAATAAATATCACTCCTATAATTGTCAGTCAGATCAGTTATGTTTAAATAGTATCACCCACACATGGAATAGAAACAGAAATTTGCCATCTACCCTTTTCTTCTTCTTTTTTTCTGTTAAAGAGGAACTGGTACATCAGTTTTTCTTCTCTTTCCCTTTTTAAATAATATCACTGCATTTTGTGGAACACACCTCCTGCTAGGTCTCCTAGCAAGGTCAGAGGGGCAAACAGCCCAGAGACCAGAGACATTATTAGGAAGATGGCTAAAGGCTGTCACTAAAATAGCCCAAATAGGGTGATGCTGAAAGCAATGGCTCCGGATCAGGGACAGACAGCCACACGGGACTGTCACATACAAATGCTACACCAGTTAGTGGTCCAGCCCTGCACCATGAAAGCATTTTAGAAAGCACCAAGGAGGAGCCATCATAGCTTTTTCTATTAGCTACCAAACCCCAGTGATGTATGTGCAGTGGGGACAGAAGGGAAAAGCTCTGGAGCTTTTTAATATATCACTGCTGTCTGTGTAGAGAGCTGGTAGCCACGCCATAGGCTTGTAGCTCCCACCACCGCAATGGTCGAAGAAGCTCTCAGCTTCTCTGCTCCCTCTCAATGCCTCAGCCTACAGGACAGGAGGCTGTGAGGATTGTTGCAGGATACTGGTGAGAGCTCTGACCTGTTATCAAGGTGCCCTCAGCAGTAACAAATCTTAACAGTTCAGGCTGAGACAAATCAATCAAACTGGCTTGGTACCCTTGGTGTCCATCTACTGGAAGTTAGGGCCAAGCTAGAAGACAAGACTCTCATCTCATAGCAGACATACTGCTCACGATCTGCACACTCCATACATGCAAGCAAATATACTGCATGCAGTAAGCATGGATATTTTGGCAGGCACATTCTCTGGAGCTCTTCAAAAATGCATGCTGAGCGCCAAACAACCTCAGTTCTAAAACGCAAGGAGTGCTTTGGAAAGGATGCTAGATCTACTTAACATAGTATTTTGATGTACATTCAAAACAAACCATATTCTTTTTAAAGGATGTGATAGACCCAGTGTGAACACTGGAGATATGAGGTGCAGCATTTTAGTAAATTAAAAGTGCTATGGCACCAGGCTGGGCATGGGAATTCAATTTTCTGTTTTGGTTGTCCTTGGCAGGTTTCTGGCCTGGATGAGCTCCTGCTCTCCCACGCTTTCTTTCCATGGCTCAGGAGTCAGCACAAGGCGGGGACCATTCCTGAAGGCATTCTGGACAGAGCACACAGCTCTGGAGGTGGGGAGTGGTCCACAGCATAAACCAGGGCTGACAAGCCGGCCTGCTTCAGGGCAGAGACCAGGCTCTGGCAGTGTTTGGTTCTTTAGTATTGATGTAGCCAAAGTCCCCTGGGCACAGGACTGGAGGATGTTTAAGGATGGCTGTTAAGGATGATTAAGAACGGGAGGCTGAGAAGGGAAAATGTTTTCCTCTATCACTTCACCATTCAGCCTTTCTGCTAAATGCCAATACCAGCTGCAACAGCCCAATGATCTGCTCTACCATAACATTGGTATTTTCTTGCAGGCAAAGCATGTTCTCCTTGAATGGGTCTCATACTAAAAAAACCTTGCAGACACTTCCAGTGGGTTACAGACACTGCTGGTACACCAACCATAATGCAACAGCAGTCAGCCCATCGCCTGCAGGGGTGAAAGGGAGGGCATCAACAAGGGACCATGATCCTTAGATATATCTACAGTCACAATCCCTCCCCTTCCCTCTGCTGTGAGCACAGAAGTGCCAAGATCCTCAAAGGTTTGAAAAAGATGCTTAAATGCCTTGGAGGAACTGGGCTTCAATTACTTTCTTCATCTGTATTCCTTCCATTTGCCTGGTTAGCTGCTATAATCAGAGGAGAAAGAGATGCAGTCATATAGCTTCCCATCTCCTGCACTTCCCCAGGCACTGACTTATGGTAGACAATATGAGCGTATCTGCTCATCACACCTGGCATCACGACCTAGAAAAAAGGAGGATGAGGAAAATAAGAGTTGCTTGCACACAAGTATGTGTGTACCCAGGCACAACAGAAGAGCAGAGCGCAATAAACGACCTTCAGGGAGGTGCACAGAGAAGCTTTGTTGTTCTTACATTTGGTGTCAGAACTCAACATCTGAAACAAAAGGGGTTTTTCCTTTCTTTTTCACTCGCAAGCGTCTGCTCTATGGAGCCTAATTAAAGCCACTGTGTTTCCAGATCAGTGAAAATGTGCAACCTGTATATGTGCAACCTTTCTCTACAAACTGAAAAGCCAAACTTATGCTATTCATTTCTACTGAAGAAACAAGCAATTTTTAAACCTGGAGCAGCCTCTGAAGTAATATCTAGCTAGAAAACAAAGCAATGTGAAAACACAGCTTTGAGAAAACATGGCCCTGCCTCTCATTTAAACAGGCATATTTATTGATGGTAAGATAATGCACTTCAATCCCAGCTGAATAACTCACCTCAAAGGTTTTGAAAGAGACAGACATCTATTTTGAAAATATATTTCCTTCTGCAAGCATAAAATAGGTTCAGTTTACATTTTTCAAGTATGTCATCTTTTCTAGTAGAGAAGCACATTAAAAGGTGAAAGCAGAAGTCTGCGAACTTGCAACATTCTTTCCCAAGAACATATGTTTTATTTGTGCCCTAACAAACATAAATAAAGCAAGGTAGCATCCAAGAATATTAAGAGCTAGGCAGTAACGTAGAGAAAGTTCTGACAGCAACAGAACAGAATATAAAGCACCGTTTATGTGTAAACATGGGCTTTGGGAAGGTTTAGTGCTTTGCAATGTAATATGTTTAAGTAATTGAGTCCAGAGAGCAGGGAGCTGGGCTACTGGATTCTCTTGCCAGAAAGAGGAATCTGTCTTTTTTTTTGACCGCAGAAAAATATATACCTGACACCAAAACATCACCCTGAAAAAGGACACAGCTTACAGACCCTGCTCTGGGCAGCACCGTGTTCGCCTTCTGTGAGACCCCAGTTTTTAGGTAGGGCCTTTCTCTGCAGCACTGTGTAGCACCGGGAAAAACAGAGATCCCCTTCCCCATCAGAGAACAGTTATCTTTACATTTGAGTTGAGATCCATTTTCACTTTTCTGTGACATACTCATCTTTCCTTGCCTGGTTTTCATGTATTTTACATCCTGTAAGCACTGAGTTTAAAAGCAAGTAGTGGCTTCGCATGGGGGGCTCCCTGGGAAAAGGGTTCCCCTGCGCCGCGGTGCCGGGAAGCCTCCGGTCCACGCCGGCAGCTCACAAGGATAAAGCTGAAGCAGGTTTCTACGTGCACACAGGTCGCTTTAGGCTGGGCTTTTACCATGTGCATGTGGCATTTACATCTCCAGCAGCTCTCGTTGCAGTTGATACCTGATAATCAGCTGCTGGGAACAGCATCAGCACCTCCCCAGACATTTCCCAGGGGAGGATATTAAAAACCTGGCACTGTGGCAGCTCCCACAGCAGTGTGGACATGGCTCTGGTGGGGATATGCTGTTACACAAGAGATCTGCATCTCTTCCGATGGGGATGGGAGGGCTATGGCATCCCTAACCGCCTCTGTGAAACCCATCCCTGCATTTATTACTAATGCCCAGCGATCCACTCTGTAGTATTAAAGGTGATGTTTTGGGAAGGAACGTGCAAAAGGGTAAGATGCTGGCACAGGAGATGGGAAACTTTTGCTTCTGCAGAAGCCATTGCACTGGTGAAGCTCTGGGGAAGGCTCATTTGATCAGGACACATGATTTCTCCAACATCCCTTGCAAAGAGGCCGTGTTTGCAGTGGTGGTCACCTGTGCCACAATGTACCACTGACAAACCACATAAAACACAGAGGAATATTAGCTAAATTAAGTGTACCGAATTCAGTTGTTTTAACAGCGGGAGTCTTGGGCCTGATCTGGATGGCAGGATGTCGTGGTGGGACCTGCATCAGGTTACACAGCTGGGAAAGACCCCCTGGCTTCCTCCTGCACCTGGTCATGGCACCTGAACCCCCTGCTCCTACGTGTGGGCCTGCAGCGGGCGCGTGGGACAGCTGTGGCTTGCCCACCTCTCAGCTTGCCCACCTCTCAGCTTGCCCCAGTGGCACCTACAGACCGTTCATTCCCCAAATTATTTTTTCCGTTTGCTGAGACTTTTTGAGGAGCAAACACAAAACCTAACTACTAGGCCGTAGTCAGCTCCTCAGAGCAAATATCCTTAAGCATTTGGTGCCTTGAGAATGAAGACAACTGACTTACTGAGAGCGAAGAAGCTGAATAAGAGCCCTGAAATGCAGTGACAAGCATGGAGGTCTCCTCAGAGGGAGGTGTCCCATCCATCCATCCATCCATCCATCCATCCATCCATCCATCCATCCACCCACCCATCCACCCATCCATCCATCCATCCACCCATCCATCCATCCATCCATCCATCCATCCATGACCTCACTGTTTCCTGAGGATGAATCACACCTCCCATGCCCCATGAACTCTTTTTTCGGCAGATCCCATCCTTCAGCACTTCTTCCGTGCAGCCATTCAGAAGCCATGAGTTTGCTGGCGTTGTGCTGGCCCCCAGCAAGTAAAGCACCTGAGAGCGAGGCACTGGAAAGCCTGCACCCTTTTTGTAAATTTGGCTTCCCTTCATGCTGTGGCTTGATTCCCTGTTTGCAAAATGAGCATATTAATCCTTCCTTTATCTCACTGTTTATCAGCCTCGACTTACACGATCGTAACCTCGCTGAGACAGGGCTGTCTATTACGATGTGAGCTTGCTTCAACAGAGCCTTGAAATCTTTGTTTCTAAATGCTGCTGTTTGTCTATTATCATATTGTTCATCCTGATTAATTTCTGGGTTGCATCTTTAAACGACGATTGCGATTTCCTGATCCTTAATTCCAGAGTCCACGATCTAAATTTATCCCTGCTGTCATGTCATTAAGTTACATTACTGTTAATAATTCCTCGCTCTGAACGCGCTGGCTTGTACTTTCCCATTTTGTACTTCTTTTACAAGTGATAAAGGATTGTTCTGAGGAATTTTCATTGCAAAAGAAATCAATTCTCTGCGAGCAGGGGAAGATAGCAAGGTCCATATAAGGTGATCTCGTACCACCACTGCTCCCTTGAACAAAAGTGTATTTTTTCTGCAAGTTGTACATCTGGATGCCAGCTTTCCAAGTGTGGGGCTTGATCTATCAAACACTGCAAAACAATCTATCTTTAAAATGAATGATGATCCAAATTGTTCTCAGAAAAGAAATCTATCCAAAAAAAGAATATGAATTGCAGACTGGACATGTCAGTGAAGGAGGAATGCTATGTGGTGTATATCAACTTAATCCACTGCCAAAACTTTCACTGATTTATATACTGAAATGGCAACCCTCGGCTAAAGGTAAAAGGGGCATATTGCCAACAAAGACCCTGTTTCTGCAGAGGCTCTGCACGCGCCTAACCCTCTGCATGCTTGCGGGAAGAGCTTCTTAATCCCCTGCCACCTCGGAGACGCCAAGGTGCTCCTGGATCTACCTCCAGGGCAGTGGATGCCTGCAAGGAGCAAAAGCTGCTCAGCTGGATGCCCGGCTCCGGCCGCGCTCCAGGACAGGTAGACGGAGGAGGGAGCAAGTGATGGCAGCTCCTCCGCGCCCAGCGGGCCCAGATCCAAGCTCAGTCTTTCTCTTAACCGCCAGGGACTTAGGCAGGCAGGGGAGGGCTGTCCCAGAGGCCCCGTCAGTCCCAGCTCCTGGCAAGGCCCAGCCGCGGGGCTCAGCCGCCACTCCCATGCGGTGGCCGAGGTGCTGCTCACGTCGCTGTCGCCCCTGCCAGCAGGACCCCAGGCCTGACCTGGGGCAGCGTCTTCACTGTTAGCGACAAAACCGTTCATAACTGTCAACCTGTCCCTGCTGTGACTCTTTCCGCCGCTCAGCGGAGCCTCCGGCCCGTTTCCCCTGTTGCAGCAGCTCCTCTCGTTGCACATGGGCCCAGAGCAAGCCGTGCCAAGGCTGGCTGACCCCGCGTCTCTGGGCTGTGCCGCCATGTCCTGCAGCAAGGAGCTCCACGGCAGAGAGGACAAGTAACCCAGCCAGTTAAACCCAGGGAGCCAGCTAACCCTGGGTCCTGTGTGACAGGAAAACAACAAAGACTCGTTACTTACTGTAATCACGTGCAATACACAGTGCACAGCTGGAACCCTTCGACATTTCAGTGAGAGGTGTTGTTGCTTGGGGGATATTTGATACTGTCCATGTCACACACAAAAACTAGGTTGTGTGAAACATTCAAACTGCAGCATCAGACACTCAGAAGCTGAGAACTGCCAGAAATAATATTGTTAATGTGTCCTTCATTTGCTTTTGCATATGTACTTGATAAGGTCTTTAATTACACAGTCTCGTGTTTATGGTTGTATTAGAAAACAAGCACCGGGAAGCCCAAGTGAAGCTGTATGGCAACTTCAAAGATGGTTTTTGCTAACTTCTCAGTTCTTAGTCTGGCAGTGTATTTATAGAGCAGCATTTTTGTTCATAAAACGTGCATTTGCCAAATCTATTTTGTGTCTCACACAGTTCTGCTTTGCAGTACCTCTGACACAATGCTAGCTGAAGCTATTAGCAGTGCTGGGAAGAGCAATCAGAAGCCACATGTGAATTAGGCAGTCTCTATCACAGCTAATTGATGAGAAAAGGTAATTTCTTGTGATTGAAAGTCTTTACTACAGATAAAGCACCACATTATTGTCAGGTGCAGCTTTGATTTTTCGTTAATTACTATACTAACTTTGGAAGAGGGGGGAAGTATTTATCCCACATAAGGCAAAGAAACCCAAAACGTATACTTGGCAGAGTCACACTATATTTGTCTGGGCTGAAAAACAGGACGTATCTGCTGGTAGACAGCTATCCAGTGAGGTATTTTTCCCCTGCTGCACTGTTTCTCTTGGCAGCACAATGTGCTAACTTTAGAAGTGTCTAAATGCCTTTGCTAAACTATTAGCACAAAATAAGCTCCTTTGTTTTTTACCCATTCATGCTTCTTAATTTATGTTCTGGCATCACTTTTCCTTGTATTGTGCAAGTCAAGAGCCTTTTGGCCCCCCCTTGCACACGGGGCCAAAATCCGTTTGTGCACGGGCAACGATCAGGGTAAGTCCTCTTGAAGACGATACAACTGCACCCAAGAAAGCCGGACCCCACTGCGTCTCTTATTTACAATCCAATTCACACATGCCTACCTTGAAATCTTGCTCAGAAAGTAACAGTGCACCTTCCTCTGCCTCAAGAGTCGATGACAGGCTAACTAGAAACAGGAACAAGCCACGGTGCATGGGGCCAGAGCCATGCTCCCCGCAGTGTGCGGGTCTGGGCTTCCAGTTTGCCCCATGCTGGGAGAGCCAGGGGCCACCATGAAGTCCATCAGCAGAGCCAAAACACCCCTAAAGTGAAAAAAACCTTTTCTTTTGATTTTTCTCTGTGTTACAGCACTGTGTTTTATTGCTTGGGAACAAGGCATTTTAAAAAAAAAAATCTGCAGCAATAAATAATGTGAAACAGGATATTCAAGAACAATAATCCAAAGCACTGCATGAAGTGAAGGCCTTTCCCTTAAAGCACTGCACACTGCAATTTCCCTGGGGCATCAAAACCCATTCTTTCATGTTCTTTATGGAACCAAGGGAATTGATGGTGCTCAACTTATCAAGAAAACATGTTTTATAAAGGATGATACTGAGCCAAGAAGTCTAATGCTATGAAGCTTGGCTGAATGACACCGTTTGCCAGAAGCAGCCCAAGAAGTTTGAGGCCTTACTTTTCCAAACCCAGAGTAACTCACCACCTTCCCAGTGAAAGGAACAGGGAAGCAGCATTTACCTCTGGGGCAGAGGGGTACTATTTAAGGTAACTCCACCTGAGGCAGCTCCAAGGATTGTCCCTAGGGCAGGCTGCCCAGCGCTGGGATGGGAGCTCACCTGGAAATCCCAGGTGCTGGAAAAGGCCTGGCCAAACCCCAGGAAAACAGGCAGCTGATGCCTCTGTAAGCCGCTTTTTGCAGATGGGTGGCAAAAAAAGAAAGAGCCTGCTTAATAGGAACCTTCAACCTCCTTGGATCAACCCATGCTTGCCCTGACTGGGCAGTGCCCTACCAGTTGGGAGGTCAGAGTGGGGCACGGGGACTTAGTGTTGGGGCTCCTTGACCTCTAAGGACAGCAAGGGGGGGACTGATGCCTCTGAACCTGCCGAAGCACCTGGGGTTTGGCACCCCGACAGAGAGCTGAGCTCTGACTCTCTGTGACCTTTCCTCTCATGCACATATCTGCAGCACGTAGGCTGCACGGATGCCAACAACACTGCATGGCAAAAACATACTCCTCCATCCTGACTCCTTGAGGCCTTTTCCTTCCTTTTTTCTCCAATTTCAAGCTCTAGAAACAGGAACTTTTCATCCTTAACTGTGCCTTGTTCCACACCCTTCACAAGCTGATGCTCCTCCAACATTCGTAAAAAGCTGCAGCTCCAAAGCAAAGCTCAGCTCACATAGGCAGCTCATACCACAGACAAATGGTAAAGAGGAAGAGAGGGATGGAAAGCAAGAGGAAAAGATCTCTCCTGCAAGCACCAGCGCACCCAGAGTCTTGTTTCAGCCTACCAACACCCAGGCCAACACAAAGACATGATGACTGCAAAGCTGGCAGGTAAAAGTTAAATAATGGTACCTGCCAACTGCAGGGTGAACATGATGCTAAGAAAACATGGCTAAGTGCAATACATGAAGCGATCCAAAGGAAAGCAAAATAAGCATCTACATTATCTCTTTTGAATTGTTTATAGCTGGAGTCTGATCACATTCCTATTAAGGTCAATGGAAAGATTCCATGTAGCCAGCGCCGAAGTTGGGTTTGGCTCTATATCTTTGGCTCCATAGCTTCATTCTGGGATGCTAACAAATATGTTTAATGGTGGAAGAGGGCTAGAAGCACCACCACTGCCTCCCGGCTGCACAGTTCAGAACAAGGAACTTTCTCAACAGCCTTGGGGGAGAAAGGCAGCTCTGTCTGCTGCAGAAATACATCACCCGATTCAGATGCAAAACCTCTAATTTATGCAGACAGACGTACTTGTACACATACAAACACGCCATTTTTTCATCACAGCATGTGGATGAGTGGGCTAATAAAAAAAGACGACATATCTTTCTCTTACACACACGCAGTCACCTACACAAAACCATGCTAAAAATATTTTGTAAAGGCAGCAGTCAAGTACACTGAATAGAGAATGGCAGAATTAAGACTGCCTGTTCATTTTGATACAGTTTTAAGGATTAAACTTAAGCAATAATAGTATTGTCTTCAGTGTTACGCTAACAATTCCTGCTCTGTTCATTCTGAGGGAACAGATCTTGCATTAAAGATATCTTCTTTCTTTTTTTTTTATCTAAAGTCTTGGGAAAAAAACAGGAAACAAAAAACAAGACTTTATTTGTCAAAGTTTCTGGAGAGTTTTCTCAGGAAAAGCAAAAGCAAAAACACCGAGATTAGGAAATGTCAGAGCTAGGACTGCCCAAACAGGGAGACGCCTTTGATTTACTCACACCTCCAGGGAAAGTGAGCCAAAACTGCACAGCCAGCCTTGACTTTTGAGTGACTAACTCTACAACCTCAGACCACTGAGGTTAAAGGCTACCAAGCCTTTTAACAGAAGACATTTATGTATTTAAATTCCAGGGGAGCATTTGCTTGCTTGTTTTTAGAAAAGCAAGAGGAACACTGTGCCACGGTGGTGTCCCTCACCACTGGTGCTAGCCGAGTCACTGACAGCAGCCCAGGCTGCCACCCCATGCAAAGAACAACCTGAAGGAGGCGAGACCAGCCAGATGGTGACTAAGCTCATACATCTCTCCTTCACATCCATTCCCTGCCTGAGCTCTTCTGTCGTTTCCTCTCCAAACCATCCCTGTTCTGGGCATGTCATATCATTTCACTGCTCACCAAAGTCCCAGTCTCCTTATCTTGCCAGCCCTGTCCCTATTCCTCTCCTTTCCCAGTCTCCTTATCTCATTGCTCAGCCGTTCTCAGTTCCCCGTGCCCAGTCTCTTTGCTATGAATTTCCAGTTCTCCCTTATTTTTCCACCCTTTCTATCCCTCATGTCTTACCTTCATCCCATCCAGCTCCATCTCCTAATTTCTTTTCCCTTCCATTTCAGTTCAGTTCAGGCAGCAACATCCCTACTGCTAGGGCTCAGTGGGATTCATGGACATGGTGGGGACAAGCCCTGTGCTCTCAGAGCTGGCAGTGCACTGCCCTCGCCGGGAAGGTCCTGTATGACCCTGCACTGAAGTATGCTCTGTGGAGATACATCATTTGGGGTGCAAATCAAAAAGTTCAAGTGAGTCTCTGCTGAGCATGTGAAAATCATAATTTTTCCTGAAACTGGGCACCAAGGCAGATTTTAGCAACTACTGGAATGAGAAGGAAGGAGTAAAAATACACACTAGACTAACAGGATCAACCTGTGGCAAATATATGCTCCTGATTCAAAAGCAGTGACCCTCCCATCTTTAGTATGGGCAAAACAAGCATTTAAAATCTTGGTCATTTCAGGAATGATTTGAGAGTAACAGTTTTTTACATCTCTACAGCATCTCTTAACTGAGACTTTTGGACACAGCTTGTAAGCCTTCAGACAACTCAATCCTCCCAAAGTGCAGGGGCATGATGGATGCACAGATGGAGAATGATGAACAAGCCATCAGTGCACCCACGGCCAGCCCCCCTGCTCAGGATCCATGGCTGGCCTGTGAGGCAGCCTCCTGGCAACCCCCCAAAGGTGTGGTCTTTCCAGATAACACACTAACTGTACAGTCACCACATCTAATAAATGGGGGAAATAGAAGTTTTGCTCAATGTTTCTCACCACACAATTAATTATTTTACTTATGGGCAAGATAAAAGCATGTGCAGCTTACTAAGGTGGTAAGAGACTCATGTCCTTCAGAAGATAACACACATTTATCTTCACACAGGAAGTAACCAAAATATTTTTATCTTCCCTGACTTTATTCCTTCCTCAACTAAGCCAGGACCTCTCCCCAAAGAAACCTGACCCTCTCTTTCTTCATTCAGAGATTCCACTCAAAGAGTCTCTACTATGCCTCTATCCACTGGCTTCTAGCTAACATTTCTACTGTTCCATGCCTCTCTTTCCTGATGAAAAATAGATAAAAATGGCTTAATATTTTAATCATCACCTGAACATATTCATCATCGCTAAGAATTCAGCTTGAATTTGCAGATATGGACCATGACGGCATAACCTCAGCTTTGGTCTGGAAGGGACAGAGTGGGTAATTTATCAGAAAATGGATGGCGAGGGGGGGGGAAGCCTTTATACTTTCCAGTGTCTAGGAGAGATCCAGAACTCTGTTTCAAATCACATCCAAAAGGTAAAAATCATAAAGACTTGAAAGACAGCTCTGAGGTTTCCCAGACTACCTTCCTACACTGACTTTACCACTTGGACCTGAAGAGCCTGAACAACGTGTTTTGGTTATTACAGAGAACTTCACCAAAACAGACAGGTACTGGCATGGTTTTAGGGCTGTAAATGAAGTTCTCAGAGGAAAAGGTGTGCTCCATTTGCCAGTCTGTCTCCCCAGTTTATTTCTGCAGCCATAACTAAGGAAGTTGTTTGCATAAAGACCATAAAATGCAACTGGTGAAGTGCAGTAACATACCTTGGTTGCTAGTGAATGCAAAGGAAAGAGGTGGGCGGAAAGGGATTTCTGCCCTTCAAAATGTGATGAATTTTGAGGGCTGGTAAACCACAGAATTAAAATCTCAACTAAGGATTTTCTGAATTGTTATAATTTTAAAACTGAATGCCCACATTCCTACAGCTCAGTTTGTACCATTTCTTATCAGGTCCTCTATGGACTATGGAGAAACAATTTTTTTAATCTATTTTCACACATTACTTGGCTTATGTTATGCACCTGCAGTAACAAGTAAACTTACAATTCTTCATGTCATCCTTTAAGTCTGAGTTAACATATTCATGTCTGACATTTCTCAAGATAAAATATATGTCCACATGTCCAGGAAGGCTGCAGCTACCATGGTGTGAATGCCCAACCTGCTCCCTTCAAGCTGGTCCTACCCTTCTAAGACACTTCATGTTGACTATATGCATCAAACAGCTACAGTCACATCATGCAAGTCCGGCACTTCCCAGAATTGCAAGTTTACTACACCTGCAGTGTACAGCCCATATACACACGTGCAGTAAATTTGCCCAGCACAGTGGGAGTGGGATCCATTGCTCAGGTACACAGCAACTGTGCTGTGCTGGCACAAGAGCTGCAATGCTCTCCAAAAGCGTCAGACTTCACCTGTACACATGCCATGGACATGACCAAGGTTTCTGGATGCACAGCAGCCCTGACAGA
This sequence comes from Phaethon aethereus, assembly GCF_964289735.1. Classification (NCBI taxonomy): domain Eukaryota; kingdom Metazoa; phylum Chordata; class Aves; order Phaethontiformes; family Phaethontidae; genus Phaethon; species Phaethon aethereus. The sequence goes on from NC_138576.1 coordinate 11,038,377, forward strand.
TTTATTGCCTGTTAACTCCAAGTTGGTCACTGAACATCTGGAAACCCTGGACAAATATAGAAAATGCTCAAGACTGTCTGGGTAAGGTTTCTAGCCAAAAAAAGTGGTCATGCCAGGGGAAACACCAAAACGTCATGGTCTAAATTACAATTTGGCATTAGGATCCACTGGTATGGTCTGCCTGCATCCAGACAACAGGCTGACAGATTTAAGGGGTGGGCAAATGAATGGCTGCATAGTTTTGAAAGAAATTTTTTCTTATTTGTGAAAGAAAAAGTTGTTTGAATGCCTATTGTCAGTGAAGCAGAATTATTTGCCCTCAATCTTCTGACTATCACCTCTGGCAGATCTACAGGAAAGCATCCTTTTAACTAAACAGGGGACTGTTGGACATATTTGGTGACAATATATTTCAAAATTACCAAAGTCAACTGTCAGAGAAATTAGATTAGTCATTATTAGCCTTCAATAGTTCCCATGAGAACCTTAAACAGTTGGTGGTTCTTCTTAAAGATTAGAGTAAGCCTTGTAATGTGTCCTAATGAAAGTGGTAAAGATTGGAATAAAGGGCAGAGTGTTGTCTTTGTTTCTGAAAGTAGACAGTTTCTGATTCAGGCTTTTAATTGTAATGAATTTTATCAGCCTGTAATACAGAAAACATTGGAAAAGAGCCTATAACTTTCCATGAACTGCTGGAATTGGTATTTTAAATTAATTCCTCTGAAAGGATCTGATTCCTATTGGCCAGCGCCAATGCCAGCAGATATTCTTATTTCCACACCATTTCTCCTCACTCTCTTCAATTCTTACTAATGCCAAGATGAGAAATTATGCTGATAAGCAGTCACAGGACTAATTATTACACACTGAATCCTACAGTCCTGTCAGTGAAGTTGAAACAAAATTGGCAGTATATTAGGCATGACCTAAAAGTAAAGGTGGCAAGTTTCAAAGCAAAATGAGATGAGGCTTTAACTGGATGATGCTTTAACAGATGACTGCTGGCCTGCAGTATAACCAAAAAATCTTCTGCATTGACTGTTTTATTCCTTCCATAACAGGAAACTTCTATGATGTGAAAAACTCAGTGTGTAAAAATGGAATTGCTATAAATTCAAATAATAAAGGGTATCACTTAAGTAATATTTAATCCAAGAAGGCATTCAAATAATCCAGACTATCTGTGAACAATGATTTCTTCAAAGCAGTAGCCAAGATTTCTCTTTGAAACAACTTGTTTGAAGTCTCTTTGCACAGCTATAAAACAAAAGACTCTCTGTTTAAAGGATTACATTAAAGGAGTCTTTCTTTCTGCATTTATTTGTTGGAAAATGCTGATGAGGGAGAGACCCCCAAACTGCTATGGAGAGTATTATGACTGTCATCTAAAAGACGACTGATAAGTCCTTTAGATCTTTCTCCAACAGTGAGGTAATCATGCATCCTTGTCCTTTCATTATGATTTCTTAGCCCAAAATTTATCAAAGAGTGTAATTTTACTGCATTTTGATGTTCTTTAGTATCAATGCTTTCTTTTATTTTTTCTTTTTATACATCCCTGAAGCACATACCTCAGATAACACAAAAGGACTTAAATCCTTACAAGCATATAATAGTATGAAACTTATAAAAAATAAGGTATCTGTCAACCAAGTTTTTATACTCCTTACTTGTGCAACTGGTCTACATGCTGTTAGTTAAGGCCATCTTTTCATTATATGTGAAAAATCATAATGCAAGCAACGCACAGTCATTGCTATGCTGTGTAGCTTTTGGCTACATGAGGTCTTCACGGCAGCAGCTTTTTTCCTGGTTTACCTAGTCACTGCAGCCCCTCTAAAGCCATTGAAGCCACAACAGCAGTAACATGTCAAGTCCCTGTTTCTAAGGACAGAGATTTTTAAGGACAGAAACGACACCTGTGAGTATTCACCTGGTTGCCAGTGGCACAAAGGCCATGGAAATTTACTCCAGGGTTCCCGCAGCCAGCCCGACAGCCCCAGGTTGGACCAAAGCAGTGGTTTGAATATCACCCAGCCTGCACACAGGTGCCGGTTTTCCAGAAGAATTGCAGGCTCTCTGTAGTGAAATTAAGTTCCCTGACCAGCTAGTTGCTTTTTTCAGTTATCTTCCACAAACCCCACTAGAAGCGGTCTGTGGGCTCCTTGGCTGTACCAGTACCAGTGAAGTGATGAGGACTGTGACACCGGCTCCAATGCTCCCCCCAATCACACCAATTGACTTCCAGCACTCTCCCTAGCTCAGGTTTGGCCCTGGCCACCTCTTACAGATAATGCTGAGGCGCTGCTTGGGTGACAGCCAGGCCAGAGACCATTCCCAGCTGGTGATTATGGACAAAGCTTCCCTGTTTTGGGAAAGAAAGGGGATGGAGTCTAGCCAGATGGATGTACATCAGGCCATGTATTTCTTGCCCTCATGGCCAACAGTCCCATGGCTCAGGGATTTCCTGACTCAGAGCTGGAGTCTTTTTAGGTGTTTAACAGTTCTCAATTTTTCTTCCATGAATCTGTCCAAATGCCTGTTGGAACCAAGGAAAGCCTTAACATCCTCAACATCCTTTGGCATGCAGTTCCACAGCTCATTTCAGTGTTATTAATACTGTGCTTAAATGTAGATGATAGTAAGTATATCATGTCTTAGCAAACTCTTCCAGGGAGATAATGGTTTTAATAACTGTTAAATAGGTTTGCTTTGCATTCTGTCTGAGTATGTCTAGCTTGAACTTACAGCAATTTGGTTCCTGTTAATGCCTTGTCCATTAGCTAGAAAAAAAACATATTATCAGATACCTTCTCTGGGTAAACTGTGATCTAATCACTCCTTAATACTCTCCTTTATATGCTAAATCAACCGAGTTCCTGAAATCTCTCCTAACATATGCTTTCAAAACTCAAATAATTATGCTAAATATGCTTAGACATGATTTTCCTTTCAAAAAGGATCCCTTTTTGGCTGTGTAAAACACACCTTGACAGAAATAAATAATATTTACTCTCTCTCTAAGTTTTTGACATCCTGAAGATGTTGCAGAAAAACCTTTGGTCTGTCTCCATGGAGAAATCTTCTAATTGTAAAATAAACAATTTCATAATAAGCGTCCCAGAGTATCTCCTTATGTGCAAACTGTTCTCCAAAATAAAAGTGGATTTTAGTCCAAAAATGTTAGTCTGAGTTGGGAGGGTGCTAAGTATTATGGAATATAAACAGCTTATTCATCACTATATGCTTTGGGAAATTTTTCCATGGAGACAAGCTCTTTCTGAACATGAGAATGGCACCAATTTGTCCATATGCATATAATTAACTTCATTCCACTGATTTTCTTGGAGATTATTTAGAAGAGGAGGAGGGATCTTTGTGATAACTTCACACCATCAAATGCGAAACAGCAGATCCTCTTACAAGATGCATATTACTAAAGGAAGAAAAAGTAATGTCAATATAGTTCTATTGATTTGGCAGTAGAAATAGTCAGTGCTTCATGTCAGATCTGTATTTTGGGTGTATTTCTTCTCACAACCCCATATTGTTCTGTTTTATATGATTAATGTTGAAACATGATCTCCTGGTTGAATGAAATTGTGAAAGCTGAAAACTAAGCCTGCATTAAATTTGTTTCATAGAGATTATACAGTGATGATAGCTACTAAAAAAATTAACCCCTCTTTAAATCTTGATTTTCAAGTTCATACCACTCCTTAGACCTCCAGGCATACACTGTAGATTTCTAACTTCTTTGGAAGGAATAGATCTCCCCAAATGTTAATATTCCATTTTACACATCTACCTTGCCAAAATCTTATGACTCAATTTATTCTGCAGAGATTTCATTTTCATTAGCGCTGATGCTAGAAAAACTCACTGCATGGAGCTGTAAATCACATTCAGATACGCTGCATTTCCAGTATCCTTGCTGAGGCTGAAACAAGTACCTTTTGGGCAAAAATTGGTGAAAGGACTTCTTGAAGGAGGCAGCTTGGAGCAGTATTACCACAGAGAGCTTTTACTCCATAACAAAATATGTTTTCAAACTCTCCAAAGTACCTCCACAGCATCAGACAAGGTGCAAGGAAAATCGGTGCCATTTGAAGCTCAGCAGGAGCTGTTCATAGCTGCTGTACAGAAGGTCCGAGAGGACATGAGAAGACTGTGTAGGATCCTCTGTTGAGGACGGAGCAGCTTCACAGAAACACAATCCTCACTCTTGTGCATTGTACCAGGTTTCACCAAAGACCTGCTGGAAACCAGTGTTTTTATCTTCTGAAATGAAATAATTGAGTTAAAATCATTATGGCTGGAACTCGAATCCTGAATATGAAGAAGACGATTCTCTTTCATCTTCAGAGGCACACCAGATACCATATACTACACACTTGAGAGGATGGTCACCTGATTCAGAGGGTTGACAAACTGAATTCCTACTACCACTGAGATGTGCAAACCAGACCATTTTGCTAATTCTCTCTTCCTTTGTTAAAATTAAACTGTAACACATCATTAGAGTCCCTTTTGCCATTTACTTCAAGAGAAAGAACACCATGCCAGTGGTACTGGCACAATAGCTACAAAAACATATGCAGGTGCCTCAGGATTGTCTGAACACCTTTATTCTGGTAATTCGCTAGGTTGCCAATACTTTAGTAGCACTAACCTTGCTTTGCAATTAACATCAAAACAGACATCTAGGGATTTCAAACCTTCTTTTGAAATCTAATTCATTATCATAACGTTAACCCTCGCCTCGCAGGCCATCTCCCCCAGTAGTGGCATGCTTTTATCTCAAAGGAAAGGGCTTGAAGCTTTCAAACAAGACAGGCTGGAGTGTGATTCTGATTACTTCCTCTGTATTTTTTTCTCACCAACTTTTCTCATCATCAGTTTCAGCTTCCTGTTAAAATATGTTTTCTATTTAATTTTTTTTTTATGTCTCTAGAACTGCAATTTAATGCCGTCCTCTTAAAAAAAAAAAAAAATACCAGAATATTGTTTTACAGATTAAAAAAAAAACAAGTCTTTTAATCTTTCCTACATTTTTCTCTGGAGGGCAAATTTCTTTTAATCACTTTCCTGAGCACAATTTAGCACATGTAATTATACCTCAAAACAAAAGGAAGTGAATCATTTAATATCATGCTTTGATTTTAGGAAATACTAAATATAGTTAATCTAAGGATTTTTTACTACTTTTTTGATACAGCTGTTATTGCCAAAGACAGAAGTGCTTCTTAGGGGAGAATAAATACGGCAGTGTGGCACTTGCTACAGAACAGTCTTTCTGAAATACAGAATTGCAGTCTGGAGGGGTTATGGTTCAAGTCTAACATGTAAATGTGCTGCAAAATAACACGCTTAGGTTCTGGCACACTGCTGCAGTCCTGCTTTCCAAAAAATCTTCTTTTTTGTTTGCTTTTTATTACAACATTCACCCTAGTTCACACTTGTGTCCTAAAAGCCAGACCTTCCTAAACCTGTGCGACTTGTTATGCACAACAGTCAAGATGGTTCCTGAAAGACAAGCAATCCCCTCTCCACACAGTGTCTGCTGAACATCAGTGTGATAGCCTGCAGGCCGTTTTCGCAGGGTCAGTATATCTCTCTTAAGTCTCCCTTCCTATCTGACCCTTGTTTTACAATATCTTGGTGCCCTCTCAATGTCATATGTCTTAGCTACAACCTTCATGGCTGGTTTGCTCTGACATTCTTCACAAGGGTCGCTCTCCAGCCATGCAAGCGTTTCCCTCCCACTGGTGACCCATCATTTTGACTTTGCAAGGCCCTTATTTATTAACAGTCTTTACTAGTTTATTTTACAATTCCCATCCACTCTCCTTTCCTAAGGTATTGTACACTATACTCTGATAAAACAAAGTAAAATGCTGATCAGGATTAATAGCAATATTATAACCCAATGAATTTGATTTAATTGAGTTTTTCACAATTAAGCACCTGCAATAGACCCTTCAGGTACCCTTCACTGTGCCTGCAAGCAAGGGCAAAATGAGCTGAATTTTGCCTTTGGTTTAGAATGTCAGAAAGAGAAAAGGGTTTTGTACTGAGTTCCCCATTTTCTACATCATGCCTGCCTGGTCATATGTGGGGAAAACTGACATTGCCAGTAGTGCTGGTGAAGAGCTAAGTAGCATTAAGCACTTCTGGAGCCTAAATCCACTTTTCTAAGGAGACACAGGCACCTGGGACAAGAACCACGAAGGGCGTAGGCATCACAGCACTGACATGCACAACAGGCTGTTGTCAGTCACTCACTGCCTCATACAACAGAGATGATCGAGGTGTTTGGGCTTCCTAAACAGAGTTTCCTGAAAACAGGAGCTACAAACCAGCCCAGTGGGCAAGGAGCCACATAAACTAGTCGATGAGAAATCTCAACGTGGTGTCAAGCCTCACCCCACTCAAGGGTGCCTTACTTGGACAGCATTCACAGTCTCATGGGTGGAGACCCCCATTCCCACCCTTCGCTGGAGCTTCTTTTTCCCATAATGCACAACCTCAGGATGCGGGAAATGGGAGTTCACATCATTCCCTGGCCTAAGGAAATGTCTGCACATCAGAAGGCTGGTTTCCAGGGTTTTTGTTTTCCTTCAGGGGGAAAAAGGAAGATGCAGAGCACCTTAACTGAAGAATTTAGCAATTTGAAAAGCTTTTCCAGTTCTATTTTTTTCAACAAAAAATCAACAAAAGGGAAAAGGAACATAAAATTTTGGCCAAAGTAAAAATCTATCCTGAGTGAAAAGGAAATTTTCCCTTCCTCTCTCCCATGAAAGCTGCCGAGTGACTCTTGCTGTTCAAGGAATAACTTTACACACCACTAAAAGCCCTTTGCCTCTTAAGTAAAATTCTAGGGGTGTGTAAGAAACAGCCAGCAATACCTTACCATCACTCTGCTAAAAGCAGTGGTGATGAAACAGCCATTGCAATGTGGCCAGTGGTAAAAACAGGAGCTATTGAAGGACCTGATGCAGCGCTGGCATGTGCAGCAGCGTTGCACCAAGGACCATGGTGGAGAGGCAAAGGAGGAGGTTCCCCACAGGAAGGATGCTTTGGCAGCCTGTGGTCACCAAGGTGAACTCTGGTCCTCTCACCAGTCTCCCCACCTTCTCCCACCCAGGACCCACCTTCTTACTGCTTGGTCCCAGCAATGTTACATGGCAACAAAAGGGACAATCAAGCCACTTCCAAATGACAACTCCATGAATGCGTTTACACACTGATGTCTTCACCGCTGTGCACAATGCCACTGCCTACAGGTGGAAACACACGTAGCCCAGATACAGTCCAAGTCCTTGGGTGCCGGAAGCGGGGAGGAAAAACCTTTTATGAGGTGGGCTCTCCCCCGTTCCCATTTTGTCTGCCTCCTTTGTACTGTGCTGGAAGTTTTCTTTTCCTGATCTGTAGTTAATCTGCTAACCAAGTCACACAGAATGTGAAATTATAAATGTGACAGGCATTTCTTGTTTGCTTTTTGACAGCTTTTGGAAAAGAATCTCAACTTCTGGCTTTTTGCCAGAAAGATTATGTTCTGTTTCATTTAAGAAGAATGCATTTTTCATAAGCAACTATTTTACATTGCAAACTCTGGGCTCTTATTCTAGACAGATAGATTATTTTTAATAAAGTTTCCTCCAAGATCTCAGCTGGCTTTTAAGTCCATGACTGTTAACCTAGAAATAAAGTACTTGGAGAACTGCACACAAAGGTATATTCATCAGGTCTGGGGCTGTTCTCACACTGAAATAACCCTTTAGAAGTTAAAAAAATTACAATACATTCATAAAAGTGAACTTATTTGTGCATAACACACAATTACAGAGAGCCCATACTCATTCTCAGAAGGCTGTGATTGTGACCTGTGGCTGTGGCTGGGCAGGAAGCACTTTTGTCTTGCAAATATTCCTGGGATTTTAGAAATGCCTCCCATTTCCATATGAAGAAAAAGAGAGTTATTTTACAGTTTTCCTTTAAATGAAAGAGCTGAGAGACAGGCAGACAGCCCACAGGGCTGTGGTTAGGACTCTCACCTAGGATGAAAGAGACTTAAGATCAGATTAGCTGTGCTTGCTTTGATTTGCCGAGGGGACTGGGGCGCTGGGCTCTCAGGGGCATGCAGCACTCATTAGGCTGCTGACTTTTTCAGCCTTTTCAGTTGGAGATTTTCAGTTTTGTACAGATAATTAACTATTCACCAGATCAGGGACTTGAACCTAATTAATCTCCACGGGAGGCTGATGCCAAAACCATCTGCTTTAGGCACCCAAACTGGTTAGGTATGACAAGTACAAGTTAGATGGGTAAGGCATTGCAGGGTGATTCAGCTCACCCAAATTCTGCGTCTAGACTCCTGGCAGCGCTCCTGGGCAGACCTGGTGTTTCTGAGGCTGTCTGAAGTGCCCACACCAGGAGCTACCTTTGTCTGCCCACCGTGGACAGCTCTGAAGGATGACTTCATGAGCGGGACCTACCAAGAACCAACTAACAGGAACAGGCACTGGCTGTGTCGCATGTCCCTTAGGTGCAAGCAGCAGGTCCCTCTTCCACCAGGAGTTCAGAAAACCAAGCTTGCTTTGGTGGGTGGGTGGCTGGCAGATGCATCTCCTTTTGCACAGTGGCCTAGGAGCGGACACCCTCACCCATATCAGCCCTTAGAGGGACATGATCTAGCCTTCAGGATAGAAATTAAGCTAAAATAGAGGTGTTTTCCATCCTTCATACAGAAGTTATGTCATTGCTGGGGAAAAAACTTATGTGAGTAGAAGAAGAGATGACCCAAGCTGGGTTCAAGGTAGTGTCCTGAGAAAGAAGACCCTGTGGCTCTCTCCCTACACCCACTACTGTCTATGCCCCTTGTCAATGGTGGCAAGCCGTAGTCCTCCTTTCTCCCTTCTCAGCTGCTCCTTGCATACTTATATCATGCTCACTGTGCCAAAGGAAGACCTCCAGGTTTCTCCAGCTCCAGAGACTGCCCTTATTTAAAAGGTTTACTAAGGCGTTCATAGATTCTTGGTGTCATGGGAAGCTAGGCCAGGAGAGGATCTCACCCAATCATCTCCTGCATATCATAGGAAATTAATTTTCACACAAATTCCCTATTGTGAGCCCAGTTTAGAGAAACAAAACACTACATTTCAGCATTTGCTTTTTAACCTTCTTTGTTCTTCTCTGCTTATTTTATTCTCCACTAAACAAGCAAAATGAGGGTGCAGGAGAAGAAAAAGATGAATGGAAAACTCCTACTTAGAAGTACTTTAGCTTAAGGTGTTACTCTGAGGAGGAGAGAAAGGCACTGGAAAAATCCTGGAAAAAAATATTTTCTACATTTATTTTTCACTTTCTTTGTTAAAGTAAAAATAATTTTCAAGTCAGGAAGTTCGCTTGTCCTCAGCCCACTGACTGGGACCAGCCCTGCTGTATAGAGCTCAGCCCCCATAGCATACGACATTTTGTGGCACAGACACCTCAAAAGGGGTACGCACAATCAGGGGTTAAAATATTGCTCATCTTTTCCTGGAGGTGCACTAAACTCTCTCTACAAGTAAGTCTGATGACAGGAGGCTGGGGATACACTTGCAAATGAGTGCTCTTGAAGTGATAGCCTAATAAATGAAATTTAACAGTGCATGATTCTAGATGTGTCTCAATAAAGAAGTCAGCATTTCTTGTTGAGTTTTCCAGGAAAATCTTTAGGATGAGTTACAACATACAGCAAGGGTGTGTTTTCATGCACAGGTTTTTTAGAGCCTCCCTTGAGTCCATGGTGGTCTCGGCTGCTTATTATGAAATCATTTCCAGTGTCTTATTTATCATATTTTCTTTCTAAACTCATTATTGCCTAGTTAAATTTGATATTCTGTTTAAAACGAAAAGTAATTTATATCTCAGAGAGCTCACAGAAGAGAAATAGAAAGGAAGGTACCCTGAATGTACAGGAGAAGGATGAGAATTCCCCCTCCTGGGGCCAGCAGGACCTCTTCATGAGCACATGTTCTGGGTAGGTCTGGGCTGGCCAGCTGCATCTTTGACCGTCACCCCCCGATCACATCTGATTAGTCTGTGAATGCATTTATTTAAGGGTCTGATTTTGGGTTTTGAGCTTTCAGAAGTAGTTTACATCAGTAGCTAGCATACTTAGGTGAGTAGACCCAAAATGAGATGGAAGAACCACAGTTTAGCCCAGGGATGACAACCCCAAGAAACTCCATATTAATGGGAACTGCTGAGAACGCTACTTTGATTTGGTTTATTTCTAAAATCCTCAAACATAGGCTGGTGTTGGACTTTCATACTTTTCAGAAACTCTCGACCAAGACATTTTGCAGAGTTGTATAAAGTGAGATTAGGTAGACAACACCCAAAATATAAAAATCCTGCAAATCCTCTCTTATGCCTCCCCACCATTTCAGCTCAGATGCCAACGGCAGCAGGGCTCCTGCAAGGGGCATCAATGTCACACCAGTCACCGCAGAGTAAAATGCAAGTGGGGAAAAAGTAATTTCTGTAGGGGATGAAGTGAGCTTCACTCTTTAATTCCATTAACTGCCCTGTTTCTCCCAGCCATTCTTCAGGTAGCAACAGAATAAAAATCTTTTAGATTTTTTTAGAAAAGACCTTTTTCAAATGGTGAAAAGGAACATTTCTGAAAAGCAACTCCTGAAAAAGTTTGACTTAAGGTACAGCAGCTGCAACAGCTGTAAAATGATTCGTGCTATTTAGATTTGAATACTGAAATTTTATTTTATATTTTAACACAGAGTTTTCCTAAACATTTTCAGAGAAGGTTTTGTAGCTGGAGTATACTCAGCACAAAGAAGAATGGCCTTTTGTTCCTCTTTTATGTATTCTTTTTTTCTAATTACAGAATCATTATTAAGGTTGGAAAAGACCTTTAAGATCATCAAGGCCAACCATCACCCCAACACCACCATGCCCAATAAACCATGTCCTGAAATTCCATGTCCACATGTTTTTTGAACACTTCCAGTGATGGTGACTCCACCACCTCCCTGGGCAGCCTGTTCCAATGACTGACCACTCTCTCGGTGAAGAAATTTTTCCTAATATACAATCTAAACCTCCCTTGGCACAACTTGAGGCCATTTCCTGTCGTCCTGTCGTTAGTTACTTGGGAGAAGAGACCAACACCCACCTCACCACAACCCCCTTTCAGGTAGTTGTAGAGAGCGATAAGGTCTCCTCTCAGCCTCCTCTTCTCCAGACTAAACAACCCCAGTTCCCTCAGCTGCTCCTCATAAGACTTGTGCTCCAGACCCCTCACCAGCTTCGTTGCCCTTCTCTGGACACGCTCCAGCACCTCAGCATCCTTCTTGTAGTGAGGGGCCCAACACTGAACACAGAATTCAAGCTGCGGCCTCACCAGTGCCGAGTACAGGGGCACGATCACTTCCCTACTCCTGCTGGCCACACTAGTTCTGATACAGGCCAGGATGCTGTTGGCCTTCTTGGCCACCTGGGCACACTGCCGGCTCATATTCAGCCGGCTGTCAACCAGCACCCCCAGGTCCTTTTCCTCTGGGCAGCTCTCCAGCCACTCCTCCCCAAGCCTGTAGCGTTGCATGGGGTTATTGTGACCCAAGTGCAGGACCCAGCACTTGACCTTATTAAACCTCATACAGTTGACCTCAGCATTGACCTCAGCATAATCTTGCTAGTAGGCCCATCATTGGCTTTTGCATAGTCCCTAGATAGAGGACAGACTATGACCACGCACACAAATACACTCACACATAGAAAACAAGAAGTTGTTTCCATATTATCCATTATCCATTCAAATCCACTCTACCTCTTTTTCAAATAGGCAATGTGATTATCTTTAGCCTTTACCCTTCGGTTACCAAGCACATTATGAGTTACGGGGCCAGTCTTGCAGCACTCCCTTAACTTCAGTGCTGCATGGAGCTCAAAGAAACAACAAAAAGAAACAAACAGACAAAAGAATATTTACTTCCATGGATTTCCATGCATGCTGATGCTATAGAGCAGAGAGGAGACTGTAAAAGGGGAAGCATAACCCTTAGAGTTTGGTATGAATTTCAGTTCTCTTGACCCTCATTTTGGGCTCTTGCATGATTTTAAGAATCATTTTGTAACGTAAAGGTGGTGAATTCTGATGATGTGATTCCGTCAAAATCCTGTTCAGCAAGTCTTACCTCATACTTTTTCTCCGAGAGCTTTACTAAGGTCGATATCACTGATCGTCCTGTCAGGAAAGGAAACAAGTAGACTATTTAATATTTTGTATAGTCACAGAAGGGATCACTGACAGCTAGGAACGGTTCTCCTGATTCAGCACCTAACAATTCTCCACTTACAGCCATCATGCAATGCATTACATTAGTCAGTAGGCCACCATGCCCTACGTGGGGGTTTCTGGGAACTTCTGTTTTGAATACCAATAGTGAGATACAGCAGTCACCATCACTTTATTCATCTCCATGAGCCAAAAGTGCCTATTACGATGGTGTCAAAAACTGCAGTCCCTTGTCCAGGAACATTTACTAGATGTCAGGTTTCCCACGGGCTTGTAAATGCTTTGGAAAGGAGTAAGCTATTGTAAAGTAAAATCCATTAGCTTTTTTTTTTTAATGTTGTCAACTGAAATACCAGCAGGGACTCAAAAAACTTCCTGCAAATTCAGCAGGTGCCCATCCGCATAGGTGCATTGCCTTGTTTTGCCCTGCAGAAAGAGAGTGTGAACTTTCCTAGAAACGTGACATATTTGAGACCTACTACCAAAGCCAGCTACATAGATAATGCTCAGGTGTAGTTTCATGACAGTTCCTACTCACTTTTTTGAGCCTTAATGCCTGTGGAGTGGCAGCGAGCACTCACACAGGCCAGCAACACGCGCAGAAAGTCTGGTATGAGGGACCTGACCATGCCATCCTTCCTCACCAGGAGTAGCCCCATAACTTCCCAGGAACTGCTGCATGGATGTGCACTGTGGAACTGTGCTTCTCTCTCAGCTAACACCCAGACTTTCATCTGATGTCCCTGGAGGTACGTTCAATGACTTTGGAGCTCCAGAGACTTACATGACTGAGTACTCAGCTTTGAGCTGAGCATGTACTCCAAGGTCTCCCTGCAAGTGCAGGACAGACAGTTCCATACCAGTGGTTCCTAGGATGAAACCATGCTCCCTTTCAGGGGGTGACTTCAAAGCACCAACTGGCAGTGCCAACAGACATCTCCACTGTCTCTCACGGAGTTGCTTTTGTAACTTCAGTTTTCTGAGCTCCTTCCAAATACAGAGTCAGCAGAATCTGTGCAGTGGCATATCCTCATCACTGCTAAGACCCTGGAGCATTCATTTGGAAAGACACAAACACCCTTAATTCACATCACAGTGCTCACCTGAAGATCAGTCAGGTAGTTTAAATGCCATCCCAGTAAACTACTGTTCGAAGGAGATGAAGAGTGTGCTATGCAGAGTTAAGCTAACATTGCCTAAAATGTACAAACACCTAATGGCAGTGCAGAAAGCTGTAGGAGATGTGTAATAAAATTATAATAACAACAACAACAACAATAATAATAGGACATGTAACAATTGGGCCAGGGAGGAAAGAGAAAGGAGGGAAGCAATCGACTGAGATCTGAAAATTTTTGGCAGATTTCTCTGGGATGTGTTCTCCAGTACTTTATTAAATCACCCAAAAGAAACAGATTTCTTCTGACTAAGGATGTTTCATCACCAAGAACATGTTCCCACATTCAGCAACAGCTTTTGCTCAACTTCAGCTGACTTCTCTTGCATCAGAAAGGTCCCTGGGCTCTTACATCAGCCTGGCTGTGGACACAGCTGTAAAATCACGCCCTTCTCCAGTCAATGTAAGGCAAAATATTTATTTTAATACTACCGGCTAGGCAAATTTCATTCATAATTGAACCAGCAGTTTACTTCTAGGTCTTTTCACTGACCACCTATTCATCACTTCTAGCCACAGAGTTCAAAGAGCTGCTGGAAGGCACACTTCAAAAAATCTGTTCAAAAACCAGCACAAGGAGAATGGCAAACCCCAAGGGCCAGACTGTCAGCCGTCCGAGGCAGGCATGCTCTGCCATCACAGCCTGTCAGCCTCAACTAGGGCCCTGCAGAAGGTACACTAGGACACTCCAGCAAAGATTTCAACAGTAACTGGCACTTTAGGGCATACATTCATCGGCAATGGAAAATGGTTGAGTCAAAGAAGGCCCAACCCACAGACAACCCACTGTCTTGATGTGTCCCCTTAGAGCTGCTTATGGTCCCAGGGAACCAGAGCTATTCAGTTCCTGTGATCTGCACTAGGGTGTGGCTGCACACAGTCCACCACAGATGCACACTGAACTCATGTTCTCATTTTTGTTCAGGTATTTGGTGTAGGTGACCAAGGAAGCTGTACCTGCTTTCTCGTAGCTGTTACCATTTCACAGCTCCTGTCCTCCAGACATGAATCGCCAAGGTGCATCAAAGCTCCCCTTTGCACCACAGTGCAGAGCCACAGAAGTGCTGGTGCACAGAGGGGTTTTCCAGCTCTGCCCTACTGCACTTCGCTTCACACACACGGTAAAAGAAGAGGTCTGTAAAAGAGTTAAAGCTAAGAGGTTTAGAGTAATGTTTCAGACCAGTGATGTATCTCAAGGGTATCTTGCAGCAACAAGTTCCCATGCACAGTAGTACAAAGAGATGCCAGCTTCTTTTTTTCAAATAACTGCATTGTACAGGTAGCCGAAGTAAAAGACACCAGACATCAGTCTGTGTAAGCCCCAGCTCCCAGCAGGCAGCCAGTTTGATGCATACCCAGAACAGCTAGGTAAAATTTTCATGTGGATACCTATCTTTTTCCCCTCCGTATTCTGTAACCTTTTAGACTTCCCCTTCCAAGCAGAATGGTTTACTCTGCTGCAACTCCTGTCCCAGTCCTTCCCAATCTGATCCAGAGCTGCACTCATATCAAGCAAAACACTTTTTTCAGCCAGTTCTGTATCCCTCCTTCTTGTAGCCACAGGTTGCCATCTCCAAAGTGGTTAGGCCATTTCCAAAGTGGTTAAGATGATCAATATGTCAACTGTATGAAGTTTAATAAGGCCAAGTGCCAAGTCCTGCACTTCGGCCACAACAACCCCATGCAACGCTACAGGCTTGGGGAGGAGTGGCTGGAGAGCTGCCCAGAGGAAAAGGACCTGGGGGTGCTGGTTAACAGCCGGCTGAGTATGAGCCGGCAGTGTGCCCAGGTGGCCAAGAAGGCCAACAGCGTCCTGGCCTGTATCAGAACTAGTGTGGCCAGCAGGAGTAGGGAAGTGATCGTGCCCCTGTACTCGGCACTGGTGAGGCCGCACCTCAAATACTGTGTTCAGTGTTGGGCCCCTCACTACAAGAAGGATGCTGAGGTGCTGGAGCATGTCCAGAGAAGGGCAACGAAGCTGGTGAGGGGTCTGGAGCACAAGTCTTATGAGGAGCAGCTGAGGGAACTGGGGTTGTTTAGTCTGGAGAAGTGGAGACTGAGGGGAGACCTTATGGCTTTCTACAACTACCTGAAAGGGGGTTGTGATGATGAGGGTGTTGGTCTCTTCTCCCAAGTAACTAGTGATAGGACAAGAGGAAATGGCCTCAAGTTGCACCAGGAGAGGTTTAGATTGGATATTAGGAAAAATTTCTTCACCGAGAGGGTGGTCAAGCATTGGAACAGGCTGCCCAGGGAGGTGGTGGTCACCATCTCTGGAAGTGTTCAAAAAACGTGTGGATGTGGCGCTTCAGGACATGGTTTAAGGGACATGGTGGTGTTGGGTTAATGGTTGAACTTGATGATCTTGAAGGTCCTTTCCAACCTTAGTGATTCTGTGATTCTGTAAAAATAACCTAAATCTCAAAGAAGGACAGTGAGCTTATCTCCAATTTTACAGCAAATTGATTCCCTTGTTAACTGGTCAAAGAGACCTGAATGGAGAATTTGGATTACTGCTACAGTTCAGTTGCCTGACCTCTGTTCCAGGGAAGATTATGGAGCGGTTGGTTTTGAGAGTGCTCACAGGGCATCTGCAGAACAGCCAAAGGATCAGGCCCAGCCAGCATGGGTTCATGAAAGGCAGGTCCTGCTTGACCAACCTGATCTCCTTCTATGACCAGGTGACCCGCCTAGTGGATGAGGGAAAGGCTGTGGACGTTGTCTACCTGGACTTTAGTAAAGCCTTTGACAGCGTCTCCCACAGCATTCTCCTGGAGAAACTGGCGGCTCGTGGCTTAGACGGGTTTACTCTTCGCTGGGTGAGGAACTGGCTGGATGGCCGAGCCCAGAGAGTTGTGGTGAATGGCGTTAAATCCGGCTGGCGGCCGGTCACGGGTGGTGTTCCCCAGGGCTCGGTTCTGGGACCAGTCTTGTTCAATATCTTTATAGATGATCTGGATGAGGGAATTGAGTGCTCCCTCAGTAAGTTTGCAGATGACACCAAGCTGGGTGGGAGTGTTGATCTGCTGGAGGGTAGGAGGGCTCTGCAGAGGGATCTGGACAGGCTGGATCGATGGGCAGAGGCCAACTGTATGAGGTTTAATAAGGCCAAGTGCAGGGTCCTGCACTTTGGCCACAACAACCCCATGCAATGCTACAGGCTTGGGGAGGAGTGGCTGGAGAGCAGCCCGGCGGAAAGGGAGCTGGGGGTGCTGGTTGACAGCCGGCTGAATATGAGCCGGCAGTGTGCCCAGGTGGCCAAGAAGGCCAACAGCGTCCTGGCCTGTATCAGGAATAGTGTGGCCAGCAGGAGTAGGGAAGTGATTGTGCCCCTGTACTCGGCACTGGTGAGGCCGCACCTTAATCCTGTGTTCAGTTTTGGGCCCCTCACTACAAGAAGGATGTTGAGGTGCTGGAGCGTGTCCAGAGAAGGGCAACGAAGATGGTGAGGGGTCTGGAGCACATGTCTTATGAGGAGCGGCTGAGGGAACTGGGGTTGTTTAGTCTGGAGAAGAGGAGGCTGAGGGGAGACCTTATCGCTCTCTACAACTACCTGAAAGGGGGTTGTGGCGATGAGGGTGTTGGTCTCTTCTCCCAAGTAACTAGTGATAGGACAAGAGGAAATGGCCTCAAGTTGCGCCAGGGGAGGTTTAGATTGGATATTAGGAAAAATTTCTTCACTGAGAGGGTGGTCAGGCATTGGAACAGGCTGCCCAGGGAGGTGGTGGAGTCGCCATCCCAGGAAGTGTTCAAAAAACGTGTGGATGTGGCGCTTCAGGACATGGTTTAGGGGACATGGTGGTTCTGGATTAATGGTTGGACTTGATGATCTTAAAGGTCCTTTCCAACCTAGTGATTCTGTGATTCTGTGATTCTGTGAAATTATGACAAAAAGAGAAATACAGTTTTTTGCAATAACAAAAATTTCACAGTGACCAGACCTTAGTCTCATTTTTCAGTTCCATATCATGCAAATATTTTGATCAAGTTTCCAGTCTCTCTTCCACTCCACTTAAGCTAAACATTTCATGAAGCCCATCTCTTTTGATCCATGGGAAATTTGTCCAGCACCCACCACTAAAGCCAGTTGGAATACACTTCGAAAAAAAACATAAATGAATTAGTAAATTTGTGATTTTCAAGCAAACCACACAGAAGCCAGTGACTACTACTGGCTTAGTCAAATCATCTATTCCCCAACCAGCAAAGTCTGAGGCCTTTTTCTCTGGAGAACTATACTGGAAAAACTTCTGATACTCTTGCACTCAGAAGAGGATCCTGAGCTAGGCAATATTCATTTTAGTTGAAAAAGTAATTATTTTATAGTAGCTTCTCAGATGGAAAAAAATCTCTTAAAAATGAGCAGAAGGATGGGTATGATTTCCATTTTGGTAACATGATCAAGATAAGAAACCATTAATTATACAACTCTTCTGAAATATTATACAAATGGAGAAAATGTGTCTATCTGAAAATCCAGAAGTATGTATCTTGGAACAAATCCAGATGCACCAAATGTCTATTTTTAAACTCAGTGACTCATGAAAAGAGAGCTGCAGTGATTAGTTACAGCAGCTTAAAGTGTTAAATAAACATAAACTACAAATAGCTCCAACTGGATCTGTGCAAACTGACCTCCAGAGTTGAGAAGTGACCATCAGACTACAGAAAGACTTTGTATGTGTAAGGAGATCTGCTTGGAAGAGCAGAGCCCGAGGAGTGCTTCATGATGTAATTTTCAGAGAACTCAGGAGACTTTGCTCCGCTTCTCAAATAGTGCAAACACCTTTGGTGTCTTGCTGTGTGAAACCTGTCAATGTGAAAATTTTGGGCCAATAATCTATGGAGGGGAACAGTCCCACACAAGATAACAACCCGTGACTGTGTGAGAACAGGCAATGGTGATGACGAGGAACAGGCACCCAAGCCCTATGCACAGTGCTCTGGCTCCCATCTTGTGTGGGTGGGTTTGTTTGCAAGAGACATGAAACGCTCACTTTTTTCATAAGCTGTTTCGCAATGGTTGTGTGGTCTGTGGTCAGGTCACACCTCATTCATGGAGTCCCACAGCCATTGCTGCACTCAGCTGCCCAGATGTCTGAAATGTCCATTGCCCCATTCCCACTCCGCCTTCAGACTTGATCCCATTGATGCTCTGCTCCCTTCTAGATAGCTGGGCACATCTACATCCGTGGGTATTACGGCCAGGCATGCACCCAAGCTGTGAGACAGATCAAACTAAAATGCCCTTTTTTTCTCTTGGGTAAAGGTAAGTGTGAATCCAAGCCCTGAACTAAATGGCAACAAATCTTCAGGAATTTGAAGTGCAGACCAGACATAAGACTCAAGGCTCAGGCCGTGCGTATTGCTAAATGTTTTGCACAAGCCATGTTTTTTATCAGATCAGAATCACACACACGCTAATGAATTCAGTGAAACAAATGGCACTGCAATTACTGCCTGTGCGTTACCCAGTAATTGTCAGACAAAGGATGGCAACAAAGCAGAGACTGACATAAAATTAGATTAAAAACTTCAACTCTTAGTGCATCATACACGCTGTTTCCATGGAACTGTAATGACCCAGGGAAATTATTTGCAGTGGAAAGCAAAGAGGCTTTCTCTGACTTTGCAGCAAGCAGTCCACTGCTGTTAAGGCTACAAACACTAGCTATAGACAGCTGACATCTTCTGAGTGCGTATCATCCCTGAACTCTGATTTATCTTTAAAGGCTTAAGAAGGATTTATCTTCAGAGCCAGATCAAGGAGAATTATGTGAAAGGGGAATAAATAAAGCAAGAAAACCATAAATTTTCCTTTCAGTACAAAAAAGTGGACACTGAGTAACCATGCAGCAGCCGAGAATTGCGTAGAGCACATCAGGGTGAGTGTTGTGATCTATGTTAAAAAGGTTTTCTAAATTCCTCATTAGCATTCCTTGATAATGTCAGTATGGGAAAGGGATGGCAGATGTTTATATGCCATGAAAGAATATTAATTTTTAAGTCATCAATTGTTTTAAATCTCTTCCTCACTCAGCCACCTAACAATCAGAGAAAGAAGTTAGGATCTGGGGAGAGAGATGCCCATCCTCCTGCTCTCACTTTAACCAGACTCACTACACAGACTACCTGGAGCTAATTCTGCTTTCTGCTGCACAAAAGGGATCAAACTTGGCATATTGTTTTAAATGTCCAGTGTGGCTACTGGCAACAGAAAGGTGCTGAAAGAAGTAAATATTTTTTTTACTCTGAAGAACATAAACAAACTGGCAGAAATTACTGGATAAAAATCTAGGCTACATAATGCTGCCTTAATTATATTTCCTATTTGGGTTTCATCTCCTAATGATAAGTTCCTACTAACTCACTCTTGCCCCAGATTGCTTCCTCTGTGCTTCAGTAACGTATTAAAATACCATTCTGAAAACAAACCTTTGTAAATTTTAGTGTAAAAAAAAGAAAGAATTGTCACAGATAATAGTCCTATGGCACATATGGACAGAAAACTCAACCACTCCCTTTAAGAAGTGTTGTCTACTAGTAGAAAGGAAGTGCATGGGAAAGCAACAAGGATGTTGTGCCTACAGAAACGGTAAATGAGCAATCTTTAACATTTCATTCCTCCCCTGCAGGACAGAGAAGGTAATGAACACGGAAAACCCAACTCAGAGGGCAGAGCACTCTTGAGGTCCACGGATGGGTGATGCAGGAACTCCAAACTTCAATAGAAAGTGCATGAAGGCTAAAAAACCCAGCACATTTTCCTGGGTACGCCCCTTTGTTAATCTCTCATTACTCAGGTTAAACAGGAGCACACAGGTTTACTTAGATGGAATAACAGTTCTTGTAGAACATAGCAAACAATGAAGAAGAAAAGTAAATTCACCTGGGAGAGCACAGAAGTAGAAAAGCAAAGAAAGTGCTTATGCTAGAGCCAGGCCTAAGCCCTAAACCTGTTCTGCCTCCAACTCAGATTCAAGCACACTGAAACTCAGCTGACCTCTGAAAAATCCTGGACAGGTACTTTTCAAACCCCTGTGCTATGGAAAACAACAATTTAGAAGCCTCCTGGAAGCAAAATGTGGACGGACAGCAATACTGTGAAAGCCGACTGCAAGCTATACCAACACACACTCTCAGGACAAGCTGGATGCAAGTACTCAGTCTCTTCAGCTCTTCTTTACATTTATTTTAAAATATATCTTTTTTATTTATTAGTACTGATAAACTCGATCTCAGAAATCCACAACATGTTACCATTGTGCTGGACCAAGGCAATTAGAAACAACAGATTAACAACTTCAAGTTAATAAAATCATAAAATCACAAATAGATGGCCTTCTCTATTGCCCGTGGCCTCATTCTGTAGCAACATTAGCATGTCTTCAGAGAATAAATAGGGACATATAATGGCAATTATTGTCATGGGCTGATTGCAGACATGACCTCACCCTCAGGACTTGGAATCTGCCCCTGGCTGGGCTGGAGTTCCTGAGGAATTTTAATGATGGGGTGTGAGGGTCAGGCCATGCTCGCTACCTCTTTTGCAAAACAGAAACCCATTTTGGTGGGGGTGACTGAGGCTGGTTGCCATCTGAGGTCCCCTTAAGTGTCCCAAGGAATGGTGTGGGTGTGACAGGTAGCTAAACACTCACAAGCAGTACTTAGTTACTGTAAGTGCCTTGACAGAAACATTAAAAGGAAAAGAAAATGTCTGTGGTGCCAGCCCCTAGATCTGAACACTTCTTAATATTGTTAGGAAGAAACCTCTGGCTAGGGCTAACACTTGCCTTCCTCATGGATCTGGAACATCTTTTGCCTGTTGTATCCCAAATAACAGGACAAGGCTGTCTCATGCTCTCAGCTTTTACTCATCTGTAGTTATATGACTGTTATCTGCTGGGAATCCTCATCTTATCCAGAATTTCAGTAGGGTTCATCAGCACCCAGTGAGCCGGAGGAAAGGGGCACATAGCTGGCAGTGACCTGTTAGGCTATGGACTGCTCACACCTGCACCACTGTGAGCTACCAAGTGTGGTGGGAAGGTTGGTCTGCTGTAATGCACTCAACTCAGCTAAGAGACATCTTTCAATGACTCTGCGGAAAGCTAACTCCAGCTCCCATTTGGCACCAAATATAAGTATCCCTGGGACCCAGTTTAACTGGTGAAATCTTCATTTTGTCAGCCTCTGGCATAACAGCCCATTAACCTCAGTGAATTACCTTGTAGTCCCCATCCATCAAAGTGTCTGGCTACCTGATGAAATGAAGAGTTATTTCTTGGGTCTGTCACTATGTGTCAGCTCAACAGCTAAATCATTTATCCAATATGATTAATCCATTATATGCCAACTGTAGTGTCTGCCCTGTCAACCTGAAGAGGTGGCCAGGGAAGTCCCCAGGCACACCAGAGGCAATACTAATGGGACTGACAAATCGGGCCCGTGCGTGGCATGACAGGGGCATCCAGGAAGGCACAAATTCCCTCCACTCCCACACTGATGTTGGAGCACAGCTTAATTTGAGGACAATGAACTTCAACAGGAAGCAAAAAAGGCAGGAATCACTGAAGGGGCAGTAATAAGCTATTTCACGAATAGTTCCTACTACCTAAGTGAACTGAGAAGACATGTGGTGAGAAAGAACTTTCAGGGTGAAGATAAGAGTGTTCAGATCCCACAATGAGCATCAATTACTGTAAATGCCATTCCTCTCACCTGGTGAAACATTTGGGATCTCCCAGATCTATACCATCAGTTTGGTTTTAGGCTTGCTACGCCAAAATCATACCTCACAACCTGCAGGGTTGCATGATCCCCAATTACAGACAGTGCTGACTGAATGGAGTGAGTCAGTCATAGCTGGTCTCCTGTCTGCTATCTGACATTGCACCTAATTTCCATCCAGCACTGCAGAACAAAGCTAGCTGGTGCCTTTCTTCCTTCACTGTCATCTAATCCTTGAACCTTGTTCATCTGCCATGAAAGAATCTGAAATGCTGCAAACATCCATCAGTCCAGCATGTGCTAGTGAGGAGCGGGCTGTGGACCAACGCAGACAGCACTGGTGACAGAAGCAAGCATTCATCACAGATCATATATACAGGGTGAGTTACACAGCATGGTAGGCAGGTTCTCGCTATTCATTCTTGAAGATCTGCTGGGCTTGCTTCAATTACAAGTCTTAGTGGCATGAACTTCAGATGTACAATGCTAAGTATTTTTCTAAGGTCATGGGTGGTAATTGAAAAGTCGACTTTGATACTCACATTAAAAAAGATTGCTAATAGGGAACTGCTCTGAAATCATCCCAGCATGATGTCTTTCAGACTTGGTAATAATGAATATAGGAGTGACTTGTAACAGCCTACTCAGTGAAAACAAAACATAATTTGGCTGGTCATTTGCTTTTGTTCGTCTTTTGTTGAGGAATGGGAGGGGAGACAAGTCCTGTGGCAATAGCCTTGAACAAACCATCTCCGTTTTGAATCTGCTGAGATGAAATATCTCCTTTCAACAGCAAAGGCTGAACTCTGATCAAAGCCCTACCAGCAGCACACCCTGCAGTGGCATACACCAGATCCTAATTCCTGCAAGTGCCCGAGGGGATGTGAGACTCCCATCAGTCAAGTAACACAAGGACAGGAGAAAGCACTGTAATTTTCAGTTCAGCTCAACAAACCCTGCAGCCTCTTGGCTTGCAGTAACCTGGAATGCATCCTGCAAACAATTAGCAAGATGGCTTTCCAAGCCGATCAACACCACACAGCTCTTCTTTGATATTGTTTTATTCTTCCTCCCCTCCCTCCCAAGAGCTTGTTCAGGAACTACACACAGTGCTGGGAGTACAATTCTAGGACAGCGTGTACGGTAGAAATTCATTCAGCATGTTTCTGGGATCCCTCCTTTTTATGCATGGGCCTCTGTGCCTGTTCGGCCTGCACCCAGTGTGCGTGCAGTTATATGACGTGCTTGGACAAGCAATTAGCTATCCTGTGTGAATAAAGGCTTGTTTCGTCAAACAAATATGTATGTGCAAAAATGTACAGTCCTGTGCTGTAATTGTTGTAATCACGGCACGACAGTGAGATACAACATGCACAGGGATTGCCTGTCTCCAAGTAATTACTTGTCCTCTGCATAGACCCTCCCAGAAGCTCCTCTCCATCTGTACTGCAGCCGTGTATGTAGGACAAACACTGCTGTTAACAGACTGAAAGAAAGAGGTATTTTCTGTACTTAAGACTCAGATAGCAAAACTTATACTACTTTTGAAAGCAACAGCTCACTTATACCTTTTTGCAGGGCAAGAAGTGGGTCTGCACCAGCCACTTGCAGGCAGGCAGGGTTTATTAGTGGGCAAGTGTGTCATCCCCACGCTTACCTTGCTCTCTTTCCCTCTGTCCCTCCTCCTGCACCCAGCAAGAGTAAGTCTCTTGCTACCTAGCCTTCTGCCTTACCCACAGGACTGCACTATGGTCAACAGCCTATCAAGCATGGCTGCTGAGAAACTACCTCCCAAGCAGGCAAGCTCCTCACAGATAATGTGTCTGAAAGTGGCAGGTTTGTCTGTTCTGTTCTTCTTACCGATCCGGAAGGGGGACTTCTGCTGCCAGGCCATTCTGCTTACGGTCACTGCATGGAAAAGGCAGGTATCAACTAGGGGTAGCCTCCAGACTCAGAAAACATCTCAGCAGCTCCTACTTTCCTGCTGCTGAGGCTGATGGTGCAAGGGACAACAGCACAATACAAGGACTCTGGGCTAGTAAGGTGGATTGGCCTTTTACTGCCCCAGAAGGAAACTATGGCTTCAAATCTAGGCTGAGCTATGGATGGTCTATGTGATGTTGATCAAACTATCAGCTCCTTTCTGTCTCTGTTCTAAGGTGAAATCGGGGCTCTAGGAGTCTGTGCAAGTCACCAGAAGTGTGCAGTTTTTGGAAATTGGTAACTTAATGTAAATGTTTCCAAATCAAAATTCTCTCTCATACCTTTAAATATTTTAGGAAGATGGAACCACCCACTCTAAGTCTGTAGATTTATTCTGTATCTTTGGTCTAGAAATATATTGAGAATTTCCTTTTCTGTTTTTAGGAGTTCAATTATTTTAAGAAAGCAACTTAAATTTTTTTGAGAGGTGCATTTCCATGCATATGTTGTGATCACTTCTGAAAGAGAAAACATTAAAACAAAAAGACTATCTGATATTTGTCTATTACCACTGAAATACAACCTACCAAGCAATTAATAGTATAGATTCAATCATTCTCTCTAAATTGGAGGGTTATGGATTTGATGGGTGGACTGTTCAGTAGATGAGGAATTGGTTGGATGGTTGCATCCAGAGGGTAGTGGTCAACGGCTCAAAGTCCAGATGGAGATTGGTGATGAGCAGTGTCCCTCAGGGGTCCATATGGAGACCAGTAGTCTTTAATATCTTCATCAATGACATCATAGATAGTGGGATCGAGTGCACCCTCAGCAAGGTTGCAGATGACACCAAGCTGAGTGGTGCGGTTGACACCCCTGAGGAACAGGATGCCATCCAGAGGCACCTGGACAAGCTCGAGGAATGGGCCTGTGTGAACCTCATGAGGTTCGACAAGGCCAAGTGCAGGGTCCTGCACTCGGGTGGGGGAGACCCTCAGTATCAGTACAGGCTGGGGGATGAAGAGAGCAGCCCTGCCAAGAAGGACTTGTGGATACTGCTGGACGAAAAGCTGGACATGAGCCAGCAATGTGCATTAGTAGCCCAGAAGGCCAACCACATCCTGGGCTGCATCCAAAGCAGCGTGGCCAGCAGGTTGGAGGGAGGTGATTCTGCCCCTCTACTCCACTCTGGTGAGACCTCACCTGGAGTCCGGTGTCCATCTCTGGAGCCCTCAGCACAGGAAAGATATGGGCCTGTTGGAGCAGGTCCAGAGGAAGCCACAGCAATGATCTGAGGGATGGAACAGCTCTGTTGGGAGGACAGGCTGAGATAGTTGGGGTTGTTCAGCCTGGAGAAGAGAAGGCTCCAGGGACACCTTATTGCAGCCTGCCAGTACTTCAAGGGGGCTTCTAAGAAAGATGGGGACAGACTTTCGAGGAGGGCCTGTTGCAATAGGACAAGTGGTGATAGTTTTAAACTAAAAGAGGGCAGATTTAGACTAGATAGAAGGAAGAAATTTTTCCCAATGAGGGTGGTGAAACCCTGGCCCAGGTTGCCCAGAGAGGTGGTAGCTGCCCCATCCCTGGAAACATTCCAGGTCAGGTTGGACGGAGCTCTGAGCAACCTGGTCTAGTTGAAGATGTCCCTGTTCACTGCAGGGGGGTTGGACTAGATGACCTTTAAATGTCCCTTCCAACCCAAAGATTCTATGATTCAATGATTCTGTGATTTAAATACTCCACGTTCAGCAACTGGACAACTGCTCTGTTAAATTCCACTGAAATCCATAACTTATAAATATATAGGTGCTTTATCAAACAGGGATGTAGTTACCTGCAGAGCCATGCTGCAGTGCAGAGAAGAGTGTGCACTGGCATGGATATGTTCTTTTATTTTCTGTGATTCTGTGCTTATCTGTAGGTCTGTGAATTCCCTTTGTGCATACCGACAGCTGCCTGATAAATGCATAGCCACTGCAAAAAGAGATAAACCCTGCTGCAACATTTTACTGATAGCATCATCATTCAATCTAAGGCAAACGCTACATTACGGAAATCAACAGTTCATGCAGAGATCTGAGATTACTGGGCTTCAGAAGCTAAGGAGCACTGTGACTTTGCATTGGAATACAGGAAATCATAATTCCAACTTTCCATACAAGTGTAATAGCGAGCAAGATGCAGATTTGGCAAAGTACTTCTGGGAATTTGGGGTGAGAAGGGAAACTGCTTGTGGCTTTTGAAAATTTTTTAATTTATTTTTATTTTTTCATATATTTTCCTCACAAATAGCTCCTTGCCGTAGGTCTTTTAAAGGTGTTTTTCTGTATTTGATAAACACAATCTCATACTGGGGACACACATCAAACAACATATTTGTGATCTCTGACTGGATAATAGTTATTCCCAGGTTCTTATTTCCTGTGCCAGATTCATGACCATGAGCTCAAAAAATCACTCTATGTGCATGATTTGTAATCATTGCTTAAAAGTCAGTACACAATTCCACAGTTAACTCATTCTGCCAAATATTCTTACAGAGGAAATATAAGTGGCTGTAATTCAGTCAAGGCAAACCTAAAGCATATTTACAGAACCCTTGCTGTATTTCTTCTAAACTAACAACCCCATCTGGCTATATTTTGTTGTTTTTCAATACAAAAATTGCCAATAATAACATGAAATGATGAGATCATATACCTAGATAAGAGCCTAACCGTATGTGTTTTCTTACATGTGTTTGCTTGGCTGTTGGTTGTTGAGAGCGTAAACTGGAGTCACAGGCAGAAATCTTAGCCCCATCCAATGACAGAGAAATTTTTTCTTTGATTCAAGAAAAAAACATTTCAATTCCATTGATTTGCCTGGTTTCATACTGCCTTAATTGTCTTGAAAAATGAAAGTTTCACATCATGACTCCCAGTGCAAATCAATAAGGGAAATATTTTTGGTAAACGTTGCTCCCACAGAATTATCTGTCATCCAAAATGTCTTTTTCTCTTTCATTCCAGCAGAAAGTTTCTGTATTTTGCTCATACTCCTTGACTTTATAGACATCTTGTCTGTTTCTGAAGATTTCTAAGCATTAATGTTTCCTCTTCAAAAAGATACCAGCTGTTTATGTTTTTTCTACCCAAGTCTTCACGCCATGATCAGCTCTAGATCCTTACATTACAGCATCTAGCTGTATCTGATAGCCATGTAAATGCAAAGGACATAATTCTGAAGAGTTCATGCTCACATAAAAGCACAGCATTTTAAAAGAGAGATTAATATCAAGATATTCCACTAACTTGGCTTCTTATGGTGTCACTATCAATGTCAGGAATGAGTATCACACAGAGTGAAGGATGTATCCCACAGCTAGGGGCCATGTTCAACCAGTCCAATCTCCAAAGCACCTGAGTCTGATGTTTCCTATGGCCTAGATATCTTTGATGGCCTGGAACTAGGCAATAAGAAGCTCTAGGCACTTACTTGAAGGCCATCTCAACTTTGCCCAAACCAACCAGCCAATGGCTGCAGTAGAAAAAGGCCTTCATCACCTCGAAGTCTGCCTGATCATTGCGTAGCAATTAATCTTACTCCCATCCTGAATTATTTCTGTACCCCAATGTGTGTTCATCAAGAAGACAAGTAGCTTGGGAAGGTCTGCTCTTCTCCCATCCATTCTGTAGCCTTCCCCTGTGCTCTTAGGGTGGCTATTGGCAGGACAAAGGAAGGAGCAAAGGAACTGTCTACCCAGATGAAGAAGCAGTGGAGCCACCAAGTGCTGCTGAACTTTTCCTGCTCCTTCAAATCCTATGGGAACAGGATCCTGATTGAGCAGAAAAGCTATGGCTCTTACCTGGGAATTCAGCAAGTAGGACAGGCGGTCTGCTTTCAGGTGGCAATAAAATTTGTGATGTTCAGGGACACCATTTTTTCCCTAGGAGATACATTTCTTCAGTTAGGGATGCATTATCACCTGGTGCTCTTCAAGCACTGGTTAACACTGTACATACGTGAGCAAGGTTCAAATCCATAAAGACTGTTCCAGAATATATGGTATAATTAATCAACCATCTTTTCAACAGAGGTCACGATATTGCGCAAAGCTCATAGTTTGCTAAGTGAAACCAGAGGGTTGTTTTTTTCCTCCAGCAAGCCCTCCCCTTGCAAAATCCAGAACTATTCCATTTAAGTGTTCACAGTTTGCCGAGGGAAAGAACTCTTTTTTTTTTTCTTAGTATGTGGCAACCAAAAACTAATAAAGTTTTTCCTGAGAGCTGGAGAATGTACAACGTCTCTCCAAAGTAATAAACAGCTGATTGGTCTCTGACTAAAAACAGCTCAGAAAAATGCATCCAATTTTCTAAAGCAATCACACACAAATGTCCACAAACTTAGCTCTGGAGGCTGCAGACAGACCTTAGCTTAGGCAGTGACTTAGGTCTCTAGAGTGAAACACTGCTTGAGACACGGGGCTGAAAGAAGGAAAGAGGGACAAATCCTGAAGGATGGATGGATGGGGAGCCCTCTTTCTTTCCGTTCAGCATCCATGTAAGCCAGATTCTATGTCAGTTTATACCAATGTAGTCCACTTCAGGGACATGGAGTTTTGCTGCTGGTTTTCATTTTTTCATTTTGTGCTAGAAAGTGAGAAACTAGATTGTTACCATCAACGTCTCTGGAATCCAGTGCCAGATTTTAGACCTGGATTGGAATAACTCTTATAAATTTCTGGTCTTTGGTAGCATAAGAGACAAAACCAGCTTTTTATGTGAGCAGTGACCTGGGCAGCCTGACAAACCAGTGCTGCACCTGAAGCATTTGCAAGGTTTCCTTATCTCCATCTGTGGACCAGATTCAAGTCCAACAGGACAGCTGCAGCAGGTTTCTTTCTACAAGCTTAGATGCATTTCCCTCTTCGTGTGAGGAACCGTTATGACATCTCACTGTCTTTATTTTCATAGAGAGATGTTTAGAATTTATTGGGCAGTTTGCTAGTAAAGTTAATATCCTTTGTATTATTAGGAGGACATGGGAACAGCAATACTTTTCTTACTTTAATCACACAGTAGACTCTTGCAAGATCATTGGCAACAGCAGTCAATTATGCCATATACATTATGCCATGTATAATTCCCTTCCTCCAAGAAGAAAACAACCATGTGGTTAGATGCCAGCACTATGTCTGGGCATGCATAGTGGAGAGCTTAGCCTCTGCTTAAAGCTTGTGATAGGCAGGGGATAAGGTCTGTCTGATTATATCCTTGACGTCTGCCCTGGCTCTGAAGATAAGATTTGATGTGGACTTGTTGAGTAATCCAGGTGAGCTTCAGAGTTAGTAATGTGCTAGCAAATGGTTTCTGCCTTGCAGATTTTTTTTTCCAGTCACAGAGAAATTGAGCAGTGGAAGCAATAATAAAAGACCAAACTCTTTTTCTCCAAAGAACTATTCTCTACTCTTTTTTTATGGCTATATATCATATGCTCCAGCTCTTAAATCTCACTGCACCCTTCCCACAGTGACTAAGATAACATCTCATTAAACCTTGGAGCCTCTAAAGCAGGAGACTCAAGTCCTATCCCAGCTAGACATCACATCAGATCAAATTTGACCCACTATTCTGCCTATTGCAGAAAGTCTGTTATTTATTTCTCTTCCTTCCTAGAAGCAGAGGCTGAACAGCAACTGATTACATTTCTGTTATTTACATAACCAGGACCTGTACGCAAAATTTTGTCCAACTGTTTGCACTACTCAGTGCCAGCCTGAAAATTTTATGAGAACCCCCAACCTCAGCAGGTGTCAGCAACTGTAACCCAGTCTGGAACTTCAACATAGAGGAACATGGCAAGAAGTGGGTGAATTGCATGAACTCTGTCTTTAATTCCCTCTGTTATACCCACTTCTTTAAAAACCTTGTTCTACTACACACCGAGGGCAGTTTTCCAAGAGGATATTAAGGGCTTGGCTGTTTCATTGTTATTGCCATGAAGGTGCCACCCATCAAAGCTGTGTCTGCTCCTGCTTCCGTCAGAAACACTGCAAGCATGGCTCAGCTTGCAGCAAGCGACAAAACCCTTGCTTGAATGACCCCTTAATGGCCTCCTCTTCTCACACAAGGGGGGATATTCGGTACAGTTTCTCCACTGAGCTGAAGAGAATCAATGAGAAGAGGAAGCTCTAAGTTATCAATTGCAGTAACAACTCCAGGTCAAAGCACACCGTGCCTGATGCAGGATGTCTCTCACGGCACCAGGTGCTACCACCAGCAGGCCGAAAGACTGAGTAGCAAGAGAGAGGGCAATGGTGGTGACTAACATAGACTAAGTATTGGCAGTAAATGTTCTAGCAACAGCAGGTAATGACCTTCCTCTTGCCAAGCCCTACCAGGGTTGTTTTGGATGGCAGCACACCCAAACTCATGTTCTCCTGCCCTGACCTCACAGACCGTCTGTTCAATACAGAGGCTAGCTGCAGGTCTTCCTTCTCTACATCATCACAGTCTCCATGCTCACATGCCTTTTGTGCTTGGTTCTAGCTCTCTGTTTTCCCCGCACCCCTATGCTGTCTTCTAAAGCACGGAAACCGTGCCTGTAAAACAGGCAGAAGCACTGCTCCGGGAAGTGCGTGTAGGATGAGATGAGAAGGATGGCTGCAGGTCTCATCATGTTCTTCACTTGTCATAAACAAAGCAAGATACCCTACATGCTGTTTAATGTCTTTATTGCATCACTTTATGCTCTATTCTGTTAAGTATGGGTAACTCAGCGCTCCTGGGAGGACCGGGAAATAACACTTCTGCAAAGGGTCATTTGTTTTTTCTTGTTTCAGGTACTTTGGGACTTGTTTTGTTTTTCCTGTCCTTTTTATGAAATGAAGATTGCAAAACCCTGGTAATGTGAAATTCATTAATGAAAGTGCCACTAACACACAATTTACAGAGCTTCATTGAAGCTCTGTTGCTTCAGAATTTAGGAATTGCCTATGAACAACCAGCACAGAGGAGTCAGTCCTCCTCAAATACAAGGTATCCTCATTAATATGAAGATCATAATCTAAATAAGGCATTGAAAACTCTAATTTTTTTTTTTAAGATATCCTTTGGTTATTTGGGTTTTGCCATTTGTTTTTTGTGGGCGTCTGAGTTTGTTCATGCCATTTATCAAGATGATGCATAAAGATTTCAAAAGTCAGGACAAAAATATTAAGCTGAGAAAGAGAGAGAGCAAGTCTTGCATTAAAGGAAAGAGAAGTTAGTGGGAATTAAGCTCTTTGATGGCCTCTAAGTTATTCGTTTGCAATAGCTGCAAAAGCACAGCTTTTTTTTCTTAGAACAACCGGACTAATGCTCCTAACTCATTGCTTGTCTACAGAAATTTGGACTTGAAGCAAAACACTAAACACATGGGACTGCTAATAGAAAAAATTGATAAAACTGGAACTTGAACTGCTGCCTTATCCCACAGTATAGAACTATGTTTAGACTGTCCTCGTCTTCAAAATCAACCTGCCTATAAGCCTCTGGACCTCACAGTCAGATCCAGCTGGGGCAAGCAATGGGACTCATGACTTTATCGCTATGTTCTGCCTTTTCTAAATGGGTGACAGCATGTAAATGAAAAAAGGGGACATTTCCTTAGCAGCTTTAAAATACTTTGTACTTTCAGTGTTGACGGGTCGCCATGGCAAGCAGGCGTGGTTAGATAGCAAACATGAAACAGGGACCTGCTTGGCTAATAGTATGGGGTGGGAAAGCCCTGTGCATGCAGCAGTACGGTGGTTTTGCAGCTTCAGACCTCAGATATGGTCAAGCTGGCTGGGACTTTGCGTCCAACTGCTTCCTTTTAGTAGCCTCATTTTAGACAGGAGTATCAAGGCTACATGAATCATTGTTTCCAAACCAGAAGAGCAGAACAGAGGTTTGAATACCATGAGACGTTAGCATTCGTGGTAAAATGGTATGTCTTGTTTCCCCGTTTCCCTTACACCCACCCCGTACATCACAGCCTCCTTTGTTATGCCATCGTAACTGAGGTTGCACTGTAACCAAATCACTGGACTAATCTGGGTTAAACATCTTTTCTGGAGGGCTTTTTCAATATGGGAGAGATGACCAACGTTGGCATCTAAAAATCTGAAAATAGATGCATGATGCCTTTTCTTGAATACACGGGGAGCTCAGGGCAACTCCACTGGATGTGCAAATTAAACATGTTTAAAGGAAGTGTGTTTAGGCATGCAAGCAGCTTTGAAAATACATACTTCAAAAACAGACAAAAAAGAAAGAATCGTGGCCTGATACTAGATTACAGGAAATAGAAGGGTATAAGCTCAAGAAAGAGAAAAGAATAAAGGTTGGAAACAGAAAGCAATAACCTAGAGTCTACAAAGGACCAGCCTTATTCCAAAAATATATTTGTATATTATGATTCATAGAATAACACAGATTGGAAGGGATATCTGCAGGTCATGTCATCCAGCTGCCTGCTCCAAGCAAGGCAAACCCAGAACACATCACTTGGTGCTTTGTCCAGTTGAGGTTTGAGTGTTTCCAACCCCTTAGGGCAACCTGTGCCAGAGTTTGACCACCCTCAGGGTGAAGAAAAATTCCCTTATAGCTAACTGGAATTTCTCATGTTCCAGCTTTTGTCTCTTGCCTCTCATCATTTCACTGGGCACCTCTAAGAAGAGTCTGACTATGTCTTCTCTATCTCTTCCCACAGGCAGTTGAAGAAAGGATGCCCCATTACCTTCCTCTTCTTAAGTCTGAACAAACCCACTTCTTTGAGCCTCTCTGAGCCATCCAACATATGCTCTAGCCCTGTGGCCCAGCCCTCTGACTATCTTGGTGGCCTTTGCTGGACTCACTCTTGTTCGTCAAAGCCTTTGTGGAACGGGAAACCCAAAACAGGACAGGTACTCCAGATGCAGTCTCACAAGTGCTGAATAGAGAACAGGTTCACAGGGTAATTCAAGTTGGAAAGGACTTGGGGAGGTCATCTAGTCCAACCGCCTGCTCAAAGCTGGGTCAATAACCACCTTCCTGGACCTGCTGCTGAGCTCTTTCTAACAAAGCCCAGGATGAAGCTAGTTGCCTTGACTGTAAGGGCACACTGCTGACTCATGCTTATCTCACCCATCCTTAGATGTCTATAATGTAGCTCGCTCTCTCTGAGCTAGGCACCAAAGGTAGCCTTTGAAAATAATGACAGAAATAGGTGTTTGACCCATTTGAGACATCTACTTTAGCAGGAGATGAATCACACTCCAGCAATGCCTGTTTCCCTCCACTGACTATAACAGGAGACCAGAGTGATTAGTTCTGATATAAGCATCCATACTGTATTTACTTTCAACCAGATTAATCTGCCTCATAAGTTTTACCACATCCCCAGATTTTGCTGGAAGGTGTTACACATTTGCATGTGTGTGTGTGCATGTGTGCTTGCAAGTTTCCTTTGAACGTGAAGAGAATACAATTAATAAGGGCATAGCCACACAAAAAATTCACTGAACTGGAGGTACTTGAAAGAGATGATTCACATTTCAGTGGCAGATATTCTAGCAAATATCAACCCTAGTGGCTTCTGAGAGTTTGCTTTAAATATATTCCTGAGATTTTATTTCTAATACTCTAGATAGCATGAAGATCCTTTCTTTTTCTTTTTCTTCTTTTATTTTGGCAATATAAATTTGATTTTCTAAGGGGAATCATAAAATTCTGCTTTGAAGCAGTGAAGAGTACCAAATTCTGTATGCTACTCATGTTGAGATCATCCTTAATTCTGCTTTTTCTCAATGAAAGCTGCAAAAAGGAGCATGTAGTCAGCAAATCTGACTGATTTTAGCTCCTGGTGGAAAGGTCAGATAAAGTTCAACTCCTTTATAATGGAGCAACAATTCAGGAGGTCTTCAATCGTTTGTCCTGTAGACTAGCATGATCATCATCTTTCAGTGAACATAATGGTTAAAAATTACATTAAACCTCCACTTTTTGAACAACAGCTCTCCTTTTGCCCTCTCTGTAACCCTGAGTATTATGGCCTATTATCCAGTTTGAATCACAGATGAGTGTTGCACTTTTTAGATGTATTTAAATAACCTGCCACTTTCTTCTGACTGAAGACAGACACACCATCTATGCAGGAAAATCCAGGCAGATAAGGGAAAAAGCGTCACATCCCCTTCCCAGAAACCAGCCTAGACAAGCAATGTGCGTATTCTTTTAATAAGTGTGTTTTGAAATGTTGAGAAACCATTGATCTTAATCTTAAGAGCTGACTTTAGCCTCCTTTCATGTACTTTGCAGTAGCTTCCTCAGAAGTCCGCTGCAAGTCTTCCTAGTCATGACGACATCACAGCGGTGCGGCAGCCTGCATGCAGAAGGGACCGAGTATCTCCGAGCAACTGATGTGTAAATACAAAATAGAGAAGGGATTTGTTGGTCAGAGCTCTGCTGGTCAGAGCAGATGGATAGGAAAAAAGAATCTTGGAGAGAGAAGACAGGACTGTCCCAAAGTCATTTTGAATGGTGAGATTTATTAGCCTCTGCAGTTATTACATTATGAAAATTGTGTATATCCAGCTGCTTGACTCATAGGGCACAGCATAGTTTAGACTACTGCGGAGGATGGTCTGAAGACCTAATTCAATGCAAGGAGGTTTTCAAATCACCTGGCTGGCTCTTAGCATAGTATTGCCAAGCCTTCCTTCAGTGATGACGTTTTCTGCAGAAATATCTCGCAAACAGCTGTCTAGAGAAATTCTAGGGGATCCTTGGAGCAACAGCCTTCACAGTGGAGAAAGAAGTACAACCGAAGAGGAGTCTGGCCCATTGCCCTAGGAGTTTTCAGAAGTGGAAACTGAAGTTCTCTGGTTGGTTTTGTCTCTTTGTGCCTTTCTGCATTCTTATGCCCCTCAAGTTCAGAAGCTAGCAGTCAGTTCCTCTCTTAGCTTCCTGTTTCTGTGCTAATTTAACTTTTGGCATCGCATGTAACTCTAACCACACTGGAACTTATACCAGTGTTGGAACTTATGCTTATGTCTGGAAGGATAAAGCTCCATGTTCCTGGGGAGAGAATTCTGGGGCTCAGAAACCCAGTGAGATTTTTCCCAATAGCAGTGCAATCCCTGCACCGTCAGAGGCAGAGAACAAGCATTACAGATAAACTACAAATAGACTTGAGGCAGTGCTATGCTCTGACTGAACAAGTTCACTTCTACTGCTTTTTTGGCCCTCTTCATCTCTTCTTACTGTCACTTAATGGTACTTACTACAGAACTGGATATATTCCTCAAGCAGTCGACTACCACACTGCTCGTCGCAACAACTCCTCACTTCTCATATGAGGTTTATATGTTTGTTTACATGAGCCCGTGTTTTATTTGTAAGGGGTAGAAACATGCAATCAAGGTAAACAAAACCCATATCTCAACTAGTTTTGTGGTGCAGGCAAATCCCTTTTTTATTTTTGAGAGAGCTAACAGCGAATTCATGTTCAGGACACACATGGCATACTTACTAGCAGTAACCCTGGATTTACTAGTAGTAGTTCTAGCTGATGTACACGCTCAACAGTTTCACAGATGTGCGTAACATCTCCCAACCTCCAGAGAGTCTTTCAAAGGCTATACAGACCTCAAATATATGTTACCTGTAAGTTATACATGGACCATATACTCTAGAGACATGACCAGCACTTTGGATGATGCTTGTTATCTGAATGCCGGGGAATCACCAATATCACAGCAGAAAAAAAACTATTTTGAAGCAAAAATGCTGTCACCGAGTGAAGTAACACAGCCCAACCTTAGCTATTTTAAATAAGTGTCTCATATTTTGAGCAGAATCAGTAGGATACAGCAGAGGTTCAGCGCAAAAGGACCATTTTCTACTCGGGGTGTTAGTGATTTAATAATAAATGTGGCCTGAGGATTCAAATTTACAGCCTGGCCTTATGGGAGTTTCTGAGCACTCAGTACCTTTGAAACAAGCCAGCAGTGTCTGAGAGAGGTACTAAATGAGTACCCCTGGGCCAGTCGGACCCTCAGGCTGTGAGCGAAATGCTTCATCCCCGGCAGTGCCCGGGCAGACATCCCCCCGGGAGCAGCAAGCCTGTCCTGAGGGCTCGTCCTCGAGCAGCCCAGCCTCCAGCCCTGCCGCTGAACCCGCGCGCCGTGCCTGCTCCGGGGCTTCTCGCCGCTTCCCGCTGCCCACCGCCTCCTCCTTGCAGTTCAGCTGGGCAGTCACTAAACCTGGCCCAAATCCATTCTCCAGGCCACCACACCCACTCCACGCACCGCAACTCTGACTTCCGAAAAAAGACGTCGCTGTACGTTACTTATTTCTTACTTCATTGTCTCCTTTTCATGGAAGTTGTAGAAAATATCATATGTTTGCCCAGCAGGCAGAGAGAAGATGGAAGTTTAACACTAATGCAAAGATGAAGTATGCATTTTATCACAACAAAACCCCTGGCAGTTTTTTGTTATTCTCACAAGCTCCCTGGTAGGAGCAAAACAAATGCTAGATGTCAGAGACTTCATTGTGTAAAGTCAGCTCTTAAGAAAGCGTTGCAAATACACCATTTTCTCCCCCAGATCATCGTATTTCTCTAGCCATTTGTGAGCGGGCTACATACACCCCACTAGAGATGTATATTAGAAGTGGCTGAAAGTCAGGTATTACTTTTGGGCCATTTCAGCAGGAAAGGCAGCAGCGTTACAATCACCTGATGCACCACTATTTGAGATGACCTTGCAGTCATCTAGAAATGCCTGCTGTCAACACATGCTATCTTCTCTAATGTCTGATAAGCTGTTGATTTTACAACCTATCTGCATGTTACCTCACCTGTCTCCAAATACAGCTACCAACTGAACGTATTACAGAGTTATTTAAACAGTTTAGTGCAGTAATAGAAGTCATGTGCCTTTCGTAAGCAGTTTTGTTGAAACATTATGCAGATATTTCTATCAAATACATTCTTTTATGTCATTTGTTGAAGTGAATAACATCTCTTGTGAGATCTCCCAATACTGTAATTTGAAAAGCTGTATGAAAAGAAAAAAATACCTCAGTATAGGCAATACAATGAAGGGGAGACAGAAGGCACACGCTCAGCCCAGAAGGACAGCATCCTCCAGGGTAGAGCAAAAACAAGCCCAGATCCTTCATGGGCAGCCCAGGAGCACCTCCATGGCTAGAAAGATTTGTCAAAAGACCATTTGCTCCTCTCTAGCACAACCCAGCCTAGTGAGAAATTAAAATGGGGGCTGCTGCAGATGGACGCCTGGGGAGAGGCCCCCATGGCAAAGGAGGTAAGTGCACCCTGAGGGGCTGCAGCCATGAGCACAATATGGGGACAGCCCTGAGGGACTGCAGACATGGGGAACCCACACCGTTGCAGGAATGCCCCTGAGGGACTGCAGCTATAGGTGACCCATATCAACACGGGACACCCCCAAGGGACTGCAGCCATAGGCAACCCCCCACCATAGTGGGGACGCTAAGAAACAGCTCCATGAAAACCAGTTAGAAGCAAAGAGCAGTACAGAAAAACCTAAAGAAGCAGATAGCGGCAGAGAAAATGAAGAAGCAAAAAGCAGCAGCAAGAAACAGCTCCACGCATGACCCCAAGCTCTTATGTCACCAGAGAAATGGGACAGGCTAACTGTAACACGGGGCGAAAGTCAGGGACCTTGAGGCTAGGAAGGGGGGATGGTAGATGCTTGATTTTAAGGTGAGCCAGGGGAAGGAGGATAAAAGATGTTTGTCTGTGTCTTTTTATTTTTTTGTCTATACCCTAATCAGTCATCAGAAATTTGTGCTGTTTTGAAATAAGTAAAATTTACCCCAGTTGAGCCTGTTTGGCCCACAACTTCCCTCTCTATAAGAACTAGTCTGCTCTGCTCAAGGCTTTTACCAAGGACCTTCCCTAGCAAATCGTCTGTCTCTCCTCAAAGCAGCAGCCACAGAGTGTTGCCAGGCCTGCCTAATGGCAGAGACGACACAAAGATGCAGTTTATGCCTACAGACTTGCTTGGGAGGCAGAATGTTTTGCTAAGGTTTGTCTGGAGGCCATGGGAAGTCTTAGTGCAATTTCCTTTTCCTTTACACAGGTGCTTGTGCCATGTGTGCTAGAAGCAGACAAGGCACTGAAGCAGCATTTCCTCTGTGCAGTGGCCACGTTTGCTCTGTGTGTGTGTGTCCTTCAAACCATCCCAGGCCGGGTTTGAACCAGCAACACTGCAGAGTGAGCCAAGGAGAAACTTCCCGGTGCCCAGAGTGGTAAGAGATGAGTAACAGGCTTCTCCGCTACAGCTCTTCTTTAGTGAAGCTTGTCTGGTGGATGCCTGATTACCAGGCTTTTTTAAGATGTACAGACTTGCAATTAAATTTAACTTCATAAACACATGGAAATTGCTCAGCAAAGCGGGATGTATGCACACCTATCTGCATTCCAATTTGGATGGGAATTATTAGCAGCTCTCTACTTTCTTTCCTGCTTAGAATGAACGGGTTATAATCTTCGTGAATTCATTTCTTACTTGAGTTGTTGCCTGTGACAGACCACACGCTCTCCACTTGTGGCCCAGCACCTCGCTCTCTTCCCATGCACACTACACAACGTATCTTCGTTCCTTTCCCACTGATCAGATGTGCAGGGTTTCCTATTTCACACCTACCAGCTGCTATCGATGCCACTGATTTAATGAACAGAATCAAGTTTTTTAATATGCCTGACTGTAAATGCACTCTCCCTGACTGTTCTGCAGCATGGAGCTAGAGATTGCTCTTCCAGCAAACACTCCTGCTAGTAAATTATTTGCCAAGATGTTTGTGGGCGACAAGCACAAAGATGAGTGTAAGTCAGGGCAAATGCATTTAAAATTTCAAACATGTTTATTTGTACCTTTTCTGAATTTTTGTCCAGCTGTTTAATCTTCCTAAGAACTACGTAAATTAGGTTAACTCTTACCCACTGAAAAATTCCATGACAAATTCTGCTAAGCAGAGCTGGAGGAGGGGCTTTTTGGTCATGTCACCCCCACCCTTTCCACCCACACCAGAAAAATGGTCCAACAAACTAACATCTCTAATTTTCACCTTAAACAGCATGTTGTGGTAAAAGAAATGTCTTGAAAAATCTAAAATAACTTTTGTCAAAGAAAATGTTCTTCCTCCAAATCTAACCCTGATTCATGGTTTCACTCAGGCTATGAGATTTATCCATTATTTTAGTTATTACAGTCTTCAGCATTTTACCTTTGTTGTGCTGCTCCCATCTCTGCCTTCTCAAAACTGAAATTTTCAGTGTGCCAGTGTAGAAGCCCTGAGCAACAAAAACGCAAACACCTCTATTTCCCTGCATGCAGAAATCAAAATGAATCTAACCACCTAGCACTGGTATCTCAGAAATACACCTCCACATTTTCCCTTCCTGTTCTCCCACACTGTGCTTACCTTATGAGACTCAGTAACTTGGTTCCCAGTCACAGATTATGCAGAAATATAGACAGCAGTAGAACTGTGAAGAACGCCCACTCCAAACCTCGCACCATGCCAATACACACTGGTTGGCCTGACACAAGCTCTCTCCTTCTCAGCATCCACACAATCAACTTTCACCATGCCCACAGGAGGCAATGCTCCAGGGCAGGACTCCCAATCCCTCCGTGAGCAAAATTGCAGAGCAGGAGGCCTAAGTGTATGCACAGAGAAGTCCCACCTGCTCCCAGTACTACATTTGCTGCATGAACTGTGGTTTGCACATCCACCAATGGTGTGTGTCACGTTCGACAAGATCATCCCACCTGGTGGCTTAGTGAATGCTACCAACCACAAGCCTAGTCATGCTTTTACTCCCTGCTGTGTCTGTGGGTCCTCCTCAGTGAGTGTGCTGGGATGCTGAGGGGGACTCGATTCCTCTAATCAACATACACATGAGCAGATGCAATTTTGTGCCATGGCATGGGCAGAACATCTAGAATTTCAGGTCTAGCATGATTTAATGTTGGAAGGTTGTAACATTTCCAGTAACACTGCAAAGAACAAGGTGCATGCTGATCTCCGCTGGTGAAGAAAGCAAGAATAAGTTAATTCAGAAAAACCCTACGACTAAGTCAGAAAAGGAACCTGGAGTACACTGAGATTCAACATGTCAATGACCAGAAGTTGCACCTTGGAGGATCAGTCTGGGCCCTAGGAAACTTCTTAAACAAGAGAATAACACAGTCCTGGAATAATACATCTCTCCATACAGAAGAATGGTGGAGTCTTCACCCTTAGAGATTAAGATGGCTTTGTCTGATGCTGGCAATAGTCCTGCCTTCAGCTTGAGGATGGACTAGAGACCTTCAGAGATTCCTTACAACCAGCATTCCAATGATTCTGTGAAAACACAAACTAGAATTAAGTGCTGTATACAACTGCTTGATTATATGCAAAATCCCATCCACTCTTATTTGCCTGGAAGTTTATCCCTTGCCTACATGTTGCAGCATCATATCTAAATATTTCTCAGCCTTTATTTCTAAAAATGCTAACTATGGTACCCGCAAGCAGTCTGTTCTTTGAAGGCTCCCTTCTGCTAGGCTGAAGCATCTTCATCTTCCCTGTGTAGGAATAAGTACAACAGAGAGTGAGGAAAAAGGGATAACCCCTCAGATAAGGTGAAAACTTAAAGCTGACACTTAATGAAGTTTGCCATCAGGCGTTGCAAATGGATCTGACCTTTGCAAGTATAAGCTCTGCATTGCTACACACTGTTGCACATCTATGTCATTAACCCAGAGCTCATAAATAATGTTAGATAGATTCATCTCTGATGATATACTAAACTTAATGCCAGAAAGGACTATCTGAACATTTGTTTTGGCCTCTGGAATATCCCAGACTTTTATACTTAGCTCAGGCACTCTCACGTAAGGACTACAAGCTTGTGCTTGACAAAGCATATCTTCCAGAAAGACTTTATTCTTGCAGAAATCAAGAAGAGCCATCTACTGCACCCATCGATAGTCAGCATCCATGTTTTTTCACTATTTCTTAGAAAAAGTGCTCTGTGACTAGAATTTCTTTGACATCAGCAATGCAGCTCTTGGTTCTCATTCTGTCCTTTTCTACTAGATCATTTGGCTTTTATATATATGCAGTAATTTTTCCTTCATTAGGTTTACAGTACTGACCTCAATCTTCTTCTTTGTAAAACAGGATTTATCTCTCTAAAATCTTCTACCCTGTGAGTTTTTTGCATGCAGTTCTTGAACGATTTCTGTACCTTGAATGATTCCTCTACACTTTTTCCATGTTTTCAACATCGTTTTTGAAATATGGAGAGCAGATATGTTCCCAATTTCACTGTACCAGTCTCACCTTGTAATCTCTAGGTAAAGAAAGAGGATTGTGAGGTGTTTGAATTTCTCAATGGAGATTCCATTATATTGTCAGATGTACCTAACTTCTTCGCAGAGATACGACAGGAGGAAGTAGCTCCTCATTTGCGGGCCTGGCCTTTATCTTTGCATTAGCATTGATCTCGCTACCAAAACAATTCAGAGATTTGTGCAGCAACTCTGTCCGCATTAATATTTGCTATGTCAGCAACCCACCTAAATGTTCCAGTGTTTCTGATTTGAATTATTCAGCAACAGTGATTCTACAATTGATTCATATTAGATGCAGAAGTGGGACAGCATCATGCCTTGTGCCAGTCATTAGGAGGTAAATAAAACTGTCACTGACTGTGGAAAGCAGAGGAAGATATACTTGTGTTGCACAAGTAATGGAAAGACGTGGGCTAATGATGTACAGGTAAGCATGTTTCTGTATTACTCTGACCCTGCCGGATCTTCCCTGAAAAGATCTGTGAAATGTTGTTTCCCAGCTCTACTCCCCTTAGTCTGATTTGCCACCCTTCAAACCCTGATGGTGCAGAATCCACATAAGGAGACGGAAGTGTTGTAGGAAGAGTGACACTGGCATGTCAGATTTGTGCCCTGTTACTCAGCAGTTTTCAGCGTGCCCTGTTATGATTCTTCACTTTATGCAAAGGGGATGAAAAGGTCAGTCATTTCTGAGCAGTGTTGACGGGACTGAATTATAGCAAGGCATGCTCACTAGATTTGCACAGCTATTCTAAAGATTAAGTGTGGTTTAGACAGCTGGCAGGCCCTTCAAGCTGATGCTGTTTCAAGGGAACAATACTAGCACAACCCAGGCACCTTCTCCATGGTATGAGAGGGAAGATGTGCTTCCTACATCTACAAGGAACATCTATCCTGGAAGGCTAGTTTAAAGTCAAATGGTTCTGAAATACGTTTGTGAAGTTATTCCTTTGTTCCTACAATGCCAAGCCAGAGCAGAGCACAGTTAGTCATTTATCTGTTAGAAGAACTGATGCCTTCATGCACATTTTTTATAGATCCAACCCAATGGGGTTTTTTTCCAAGAAGAAAGAAAAATGCCTATCTTTCTACATTTTCTCCTTCCTGATTTTATTTTTGCCCTAAAATTCATAAATCCTGCTTGAGTTCTCTCTCATAGCCAGTACATCACTTGGACATTTAATTAATAATTCTTTGGATTAACTGCTTGCGTTAATGCCACAGTTTACATGCTTACTATTTAGAGGTCCCTCGAGGATCTCTGTGATCCTTCTCAGCTACCTCATAAAATATTTTTTCATGGATTGGAGTTGAGTGGCTTAAAAAACTGCTAATGCAACACAAAGATTTCAGATTAGGTTACTGCTTCAAAAGAGATTAAATTAGGAGTCTATATGGTCATTTGGGTTACCTGAAAAATACTGACATTTGGCAAGGATCAGGAATTGTTTTCACAGAATCACAGAATCACTAAGGTTGGAAAGGACCTTCAAGATCATCAAGGCCATCCATTAATCCAGCGCCACTATGTCCCCTAAACCATGTCCTGAAGCACCACATCCACATGTTTTTTGAACACTTCCAGAGACGATGACTCCACCACCTCCCTGGGCAGCCTGTTCCAATGCTTGACCACCCTCTCGGTGAAGAAATTTTTCCTAATATCCAATCTAAACCTCCCCTGGAGCAACTTGAGGCCATTTCCTCTCATCCTATCACTAGTTACTTGGGAGAAGAGATCAACACCCTCATTGCCACAACCCCCTTTCAGGTAGTTGTAGAGAGTGATAAGGTCTCCCCTCAGCCTCCTCTTCTCCAGACTAAACAACCCCAGTTACCTCAGCCGCTCCTCATAAGACTTGTGCTCCAGACCCCTCACCAGCTTTGTTGCCCTTCTTTGGACACGCTCAAGCACCTCAACATCCTTCTTGTAGTGAGGGGCCCAAAATCTATATAATTTAATCTATATGGCTTCCTGTCTGAAGCTTTCTGTTTCCTCAGCCTAAGATCTTTAGCTCTTCGTTGCCTAAAAATGCTGCCTTGTCCTCATTCATAACTCCATTCTTCCTGCTTTGGAAAGGAAACACCAGGAAATGGCCACTGTTGCTCTGTCCTCACAGGCATGTGTTGGAAGCAGGTAGAGGACCATGGGCTGGCGCTTGCCCACAGAACAATTTTACTTGTCTTCCCTGATGGGAGGATCACGGGAGATTCTCATGCTGCATCGTGAAGCATACTGCAGATATACCCCAGGCTACCGTGGACTTAATCCCTTATAAACTCATGGTGTGGCACAGCATGGAGCCTTCACCATGGGCATCTACAGCACTTCTGCATCATTCTTCTTCTCTAGACAGGCATAGCCAGCCTGAGTCTCCCAGCTCTCCTATATGCTTATGTATTACACAAAAATCTCCCCATACCTTCATTCAGCAAGAGAATTTTTCACATTTCTGGAGAAAATGAGAACTATCTACTGTTTTGTGGAAGTGAACACAAAGTCCATGCACCTGACTTTTGACCACTGCTTAAAAACCTCTCATAACAATCTGTAACATATGGGATGGTAACATGTAATGAGGACAAGGAGCAACACTTTGGAAAACAAATACGATACATTTTCTATAAACGCTTCTCTGGATTATCAGCAGCTTCAATGACAATTACAGTGTGGTTCTGCTGTTGGGAATGACTTCAAGGACAGCTTGTGAAAGAGCTGTATCATCAAAACCACTCCTAAGAGGGAATATTTGACAAACTGCCTATAAAA
This sequence comes from Phaethon aethereus, assembly GCF_964289735.1. Lineage (NCBI taxonomy): Eukaryota > Metazoa > Chordata > Aves > Phaethontiformes > Phaethontidae > Phaethon > Phaethon aethereus. The sequence continues at coordinate 11,082,658 of NC_138576.1, forward strand.
GCCACAAAAGTAGCACAACCAAGAAACCGTGGGAACCTCAGGTCAAAACCGCCCGAAGGTAATGATGTAAGTGCTTCTGCAACAAACACTATGGCAGATGCACTGCTTCAGGACAGAAAAATAGCTGTGAGTCTAGCTGCCATTCACTTCCAGGGGTGGGGAAAAGAGCTAAGATGTGGCACAGAAAAAGGATAAAGCTGTAGGTTATCGACCTGAAATAACAGTTTGCTGAGGTTTTTCTACAAAGAGATTTTGATAAATGAAATAGGGTCACAGAAGGAGTTACTAAAAACAATCAACCGGCACTAAAAACCCCAAAGTGCAGCAATCTGTGAGCTTTTGCAAGAATGTAAAATTCATCTGTAGAAGGCTGGACTGTGCCAAAGCTGGGTAGCAAGTCAGAAACACATGGTGTTTTTCTGAACTGAATGGCAAGACACAACCATTCATGTCAGAAAAGAAGAAAAAGTATTGAATGACAAGGAAAAAAAAAAAAAGAGAAAGTCTTGAAGCCCAAGCATTCTTGATAACTGTTACACCAGCTCTTGCCCAACATAAGAATTGTATGTCGAAAGTGAGAAAGTAAGTTTGTGACATTTGTGCCCAAAAGATCAAACTTAGCTCCAGGATGAGAACCATTCCAAAAATGCTTTGGCACATACAGTCACACAAAGGTGGTGCTAAAAGTATCAGCAGAATGGCTGACTTAAGGAAGATCAAAACTGATCTTCTGATTTCAGGAACCATGAAGTTGAGGTTGAAACTTTCAATATCCCTTTTTGTTTTATGGTACCAGTACTCCGAATGCAAGTTGGTATACTGCAACATGGTTACTTTGCTGAAGAGTAAGATTTTGATGTATATATTTCAGAGTTCTCACCCAAAACTGGAGTCCTTGGCCACGAATATTTTTACAGTTTAAGAGTCCAAATATGCATGTAAACTAGACTTCAAGATAATCATGGGACATCTTAGCAATATATAAAAATATCTAATGAGAGGGCTTAAAGAAGACAAAGCCAGATGTTTCTCAGTGGTGCCAGTGACAGGAAAAGAGATAATGGACACAAATAGAAACATAGGAAATTTCTGAACATAAGAAAAAACTTTTAATGTGAAGGTGGGTGAACACTGAAAGAGAGTGTCAAGAGAAGTTGTGGAGTCTCTGTCCTTGGATTTATTCAAAACCTGACTGCACAAGGTCCTGGGCAACCTCCTCTAGCTGACTCAACTTTGGGGAAGAGGGGTTGACTAGATGATCTCCACAGGGGTCTTGCAATATCAAACTATGCTGTGATTAGTTTCTTCACTCACTTCAATGATCTGAGAGCTTATTTCCTGTAAAAGGATGAGGGATTTGGACTGTGGCAGACACATAAGACATGAGAGTTGGCCCATGCAACAGCTGTCACACACTCTTCAGTGCACTGACCACTGAGTAATATTTACAATGACAAAACAGCTTTGGTTATGGCATAGGCCAGGAACTAAGAAATTGCCCTTCCTAGTGACAGGCTTTGTATTGGCTTGCACAGTGACGTGTCTTGGGACTGGGGTGGGCTGGTGGTAGACTGTCTCCGCTGAGCTCATCCTAGCTGTGCTGGCAGCTGTGAAGGGCTCGGATGATGGTTGCTTGCTCAGGGAACCAGGAATCTTGCTCAGGATTTCCTGATCAGAGAATGTGGACTCAGGGTATCAGTCCCCTTTTAGCTCCTGCTAAATCACAGCTATTTATAGAGGATTTGAGGAGGCTGTGAAAGCAGTAAAATTGAACCAACAATATGTCCTTAGCTCCACAGATGAGGAAGTTATCCTTCACCTGTTTGAAGGTCTGGCATGTTACAGGGATGTCTGATACCTGGGGAATGAGATTTTTTCCACCTCCATCCACTCTGTCTCCTACTTGTATCTCCTGGTGTTCCTGATCCTGGTGCTCAGCTTCTTCCTCCTTGTGATCTTGCCATGACAGAATTATTTCCTGGTCAAAGTAGTTCTTGTTTTATGGAAGTGAGTGCAATGCCCATGGGCTTGAGTTGATGTGATGATAAACAGGTAATAAACACAAGTAGCAGACTTTCCATTACAAACATGAAGGACCTAGGGATATGATACAGGTTGTATACACCATTTGGTCAAGTATCCTGCCACCAACTGATAATCACTGGGGCAGAGATACTGCCATTACGCATACCTTTGAGGAGGGGCTATGAAACAGCCAATCAAAACAACGTCTAAGGGGAAATTTTCAATTAACTACCTGCAAAAGCCACAATGGTAGTACGAAATCATATACTTGGCAGACTTTTGCCAAAAAGGAACTCAGTTAATGAAAAAGTGCTTCTCCAACAAATGATAGGGTATATGCACGACTTTAGGACAGAATGTGAAGATAATGCATTACAAGACTTGGCAGCAACATGTTAACTGGGAGCAAGGAGCATAAGGGGTTCCTGATGGCGGCAGGGCACGGCCTAACACCCAGGGCTTATCCCACCACCCCAGCCAGGGACCAGGGCAGGTGGGAGGCTGGCAGGAGCAGCCTTACTCACAGACTTGGACACCACCTGTGGTGGTGCATTTCCCTCACAGCCTTCCCTGCCTTGCACCTGGGCCACTTTACAACCTGAGAAATTCAGTTGCCAGGCAAGCCCTGGTCTTTGAACAAAGAGTTCAGCGGTTGAGAGCCCCTCAATTGTACCAAGCACTCCTGCGCAGCTGAGGTGGAGAATGGCACTGATTTTATCAGGAATGCGATTGCCTGACCAGGGTGAGGAAAGAGAACAGGACTAATTATTCCCTGACAACCCCGGAACAACCGACACCAGTGCTACTGGAGACTTGAGGAATTAACTGTCTGCGTGGTGGCCAGGATAGAAATTCACTAAAGCCTAAAGTCAATCATCTCCCAACCCTATAAACAGCAGTCCCAAGTGAGGTCCTTTGAGCTCTCCTGGATCACAGCGGGCTGCAACCAGCATCTCCCTCTGAGGGGCACGCCTCTCAGAACTCATGAACCCTCAAGTTCACGGTAAGTTCAGAGGCATGGGACCTGGGCTAAAACCCCTACTCCTTGAGACTCAACCCTCGCTCACTGAGAAATGCAAAAGCATTTGACATGTTTCACTGGACTCAAGGGTAATTTTTAACAGGTACCTTTGTGTATGTGTATATAAATATCTCTTTTGTTTTGTATCCCTTGATATGTCTCTATCCCTATATCTACATCTCTGTGTGTGTGCATGTGTAATTATAGAATCTTAGTAAGTTTTAAGTTGTTATGTTGCTAAGCTTTATTAGGAAATTGTCACACTAACCCAACTCAACTTCCTTGACTCTGTGTATCATTCCTCCACGTGTAAATAACTCCAACCTAATTGTAATTTGGTTTCTCTTTGTATACTTTTTCCATGTTGAGTAAGTAATAGAGTGGACCTTGCCATCAAATTCTGTTAAGTCGTGCCTTTTACAAATTTATATTAAAACCATTTGCTTTTTAATATCTTTGCAGTGAATCTTTAAGTGGCCTAAACCACTCATTTGTGACACCACCCTGGGGATAGTGAGGGAACTGAGGCCGGGTGAGACTCGAGAGGTCCAGCGAGCAGTTCATGGGCTCTCGAAGGGGCAGCACAGGCCAGGACCTGGGATTTGGCCCTTCCTAGCGCGAGGCCAGACGCTCAGTATGGCCCCGCGCAGGGACAGGTCTTGGGACGGGGTAGGCGGCCAGGGCCCAGCTGTGCTGAGCTTGGTCCAGCTGTGCTGGCACTTGTCCAGTGTTCCGGTGACTGTCGCCTCCCCCGGCTCGGCTCAGCTCAGTTCAGCTCACTTGTCCCCATTGTGCCTGCATCACAAACATTGCCATAGCTGAGTGCTGGTGACACCACAGCTGGTGAAAGGGTGACAACCCCCCGTGTCATGCCTGCATCACAGAGGTGGGTGGATATATATGTGGGGCTGAGCAAGGACGGGCGGCACTTTGCCTGAGAGCTGCCAGGTGAAGAGACAGGCTCTTGAGCTGGGAAGGAAGAGCAAGTGGGCTGCTAGCTGGGCCCGGCTGCTCCTCCTCGAGCTCTCCTTGTCTCTCTCCGGCACGTTACCAGCACGTCTGTCATGCCTTGGGAAATGAGCTGGTTCTTCAGCCCAGTGACCTTCCTCGCCTTTTCCACTTTCCTGGCGTTGCTGCTGGTGGTGGTCAACTGCCTCACGGTGATCGTAGCCAAGCCCCAGGTAGGAGTCAGTGCTGGTGCTGAGCCGAGCCCTGGCCGGCAGGGTGGGGGGTCAGCAGGGGCCCGGGAGCAGCCCCAGGGACACGGGCTGGCGGGGCCCTGCCTGGTAGGGGAGGGGAGGCCATTTCCCAGCCAAGCCCAGGCCAGCGTGGGCCCGGAGGCTCGGGGCAGGCACAGCTCTGTCCCTGGACGGGCTGTTGTTTGGCTGGTGCGGCTGTGGTGGGGGGAACGTTCCCCTTTCACCAACTGCTTTCCATACCCGTGTAGGAAAGGAGGCTGAAGAAGCGCCGGCGCAGAGGCAACAAGGGGAATGCCAGAGGTGAGCAGCCCCTGGGCAAGGGCAGGTGCCCTGCAAAGGCACCCCCAGGCCCCACGTGCCCTCCGACCTCTCTGGGGATGCCCCATCCGCTCACTCTCTCTCCTCTGCCAGCAGCCTTTGTGCTCCTGCAGCCTTCACAGCCCTCGAGGACGTGGTAAGTGGAGCCGTGCCCCCTGGAGCACTACAGCCCCCTCCGGTATCCCCCAGCCAAGGGAGGTCCCACTAACGCTGCCCGCTGCCCCTCTGCAGCAGCTGCCCCGTACACCCGGAGATGGATGCCGTGTATGAAGCAGCCCATCAGTTCAACAGGACCCTCGAGAACCTAATGAGATACCTGGACACGTGAGGCCACTGAGGAGGGCATGGGGATAGGGACAGTGGCTGAGGGCAACCACTTGGGGAGGGCATGGGGAAATCCATGGGCCTAACATGTGAGGGGTGATGCCCTTGTGGAGGGATTGATCTCTGTGGTGCAGAGCTGGTAGTGTCGCCCCTTTTCCTGAAGCAGAGGGAGATGCTGTTCCTGGCTGGCAGGGAGGGGGCAGGGAGCAGGCCTTTGGGCACATGGTGCATGGGACACGCAGTGATGCAGCCTGCCGCCTCCTTCGGGACAGGAAGAATAGCCCCAAGGTGCTTGGAGGTGTTGAGCTCAGGCTTCCCCTCCTTCTCCCTCTCCTCACACAGGCTCAGCTGGCAGACGCCTGCAAGCAGCGATGACTCAGGAGTGTCTCTGTTCCCTCCAAGCAACAGCTCCCCGACTTCCATCACGGCAAGCAACATCGGCTGCTCTTCACAGCCACCTCTCCCCACTTTTCCAGTTGGAGCAGACACAGCTGATGCCTCCAGCATCCAGCCTGACCTGGGGCATCCCATGGCTGGCTTAGAGGAGCAGCCTGGCCCACCAAGTCACCCACCCTGCAGGGAAGAGGCGGTCAGCTGCCTTGAGGCTTGCAGTGTGCAGGAGCACCAGCAAGATGTCGAAATCCAACAAGATGCTCCCACTCCACCTCCAGAGGTGCCTGAGGTCCACTCCAGGGAAATGGAGATGCCTCTCCCCCACAACAATGGCCAGGACACCATGGAGGACCTCATCCCAGAATCCAAACTGGAGCAGGAACTGGGCCTGCCAGTCAACATGGATGAGACTCCACAGAATGTTCCAGCCCCAGCTCCTCCAACACCTCAGAGACGAGAAAAGCGTGACGTGATGGTGGTTCCCATCGTGTCAGACTTGCCCTTCCTGGATCCTGCTGTGAAAAGGGAACTAGAGCAGCACATTGTTAAAATGAAGATACAGAGGCGTTACGGGCTGCACATGAGGATCCTGGAATGTGAGCAGAGCTTCCAAAGCTTCTTTTTGTCATAAAAAGCCTCTCAGCCTCCCTCTCCGCAGAGGCAACCTGGGCTGCTGTCCTGCTCCCCCTTCCAGCACTGGGACAGGCACGCTTGGACCGGGAAGTCGGCAGGACAGCCCTCTGGCCTGCAAGAGGAGTTCACACAGCTTGTGGACACGTGTCTGCTAGGGACACAGGCCCCAGTCCGCTCTGGGCCAGAAGCGTGGGGGAAGAAAAAGAAGCATGGGGGAACAGCCAGTAGTAGCATGACCAGCAGGGAGACCCTGATGGGAAGTGATGCGAAGGAACAGGGCCCTGGGATACAAGGGGATGTGCACAGTCCCTCACCTTCCAGCCAGGCAGAGTGGGCAGTGCCGCAAAGAAGCAAACACTTCCTGTTCAAGAATGACAGAAGTTTGTTTATTTCCTGAGCTCATATAGCTAATCTAAAGGAGAATAAAAAACATAAGTCCAGACTTGGGGCTCCAGCAGTCTGTCTATGACTTGAGTCATTCTTAGTCTGCACTATGAAGGGTTTGAATGTGGCTTACACAAATGGTACTTGTGTCTGCCAAGGAGAGGGGAAACAGGAGGCAGCTTTCCAAGAGACATTACATATCAAGACAGAAAAGGAAGTTTACAATCCCTGTTTTCTCAAGGGGAAACAAAAGGCTACAGACAGAAATTCTGAGCTGGTATAAGAAGTTTCTGCCCCTCAGATCTGCCAGGACCACTGTGCATTGTGTCTTCCTCAGTTCCGTCAGAAGGATGCAGGTTTAAAAATATACATCCTGAGAACCTTTAGGCTGACAGGGATCATTTGACAAGACCAGGCTAAGGAGCATGTACACATGAAATAACACCTGCACATTTAAGGAAGCAGGAACCCAAAAATTCTCACCCAAGCTGTGTCAATAGGAAGCAGAAATTGACTTGGATCAGTAACCTTAAAACTTGCTTCAGCCACATCATTACAAGTGTCGCCCATGTCTGCCTGAGGCTGTGGTATCACCTGGAGGGCACCCCAAGCTGAGTATGGACAAACTGTTTTACTACATCAAGCAGTATATAGGTTATACACCCTGGAGGTGGTATGTAAGAGTCCTTTCAGGAGCTAAGCTAATTGGTTGGTGTTGCCTCATGGTGAGAGGCAGCTAGTCTGCTCTTAGTTCCAGAAAGAGTTTGTGGGTTCTGCACAACGTTGTGTTGTGCAGGTACACTTTGTTAGCCCTAAACCCCCCAAAAAACAACATGGAAGTGACAGCAGCTGAAACTGCACAACAGCACATGCATCTCTGTCTGCATCATTCCTTCCTCACTAACCCAGATCACCACTGTCTTAGCTGGCCCTCCTGTGAGCTCCTGATCTGTATCCTTGGTTCCAGGCATTCACTTCCAGCATAAACAGTTAATCCCACTAAATCTAACACATGCAATGGCTCTTGGGTTCCCTGAGCTGCTAAACAGCATTACTGCTCTGCCCAGCCCTGGCACTTCCTGGCAGGCTGGCAGAGCACAGTCGGTGACATTAGCACGATGGTCCCGTTCCACAGGGAAAAGGTGGTAGCGGCTGCTCGTGCAGAGTGATCTTACTGTCCAGAAGCTGTGGGCGCATTTTCATCTCAGCCTGGCAAATCCTTCTGGGACCCTGCCAGAAGACTTACAAAACAACCTCTTGCCTGGATAGCAGCTCTCAGAAAAGTGGAACGAGAGTTGGCAAGAACAATTTTTTGCTCGAGGGTCTGTTTCATTGTAAGGGGAAGCATTCATTCCAGTCAGACCTGAAGGCAAACCATGGGAGGAATATCTCATTTCAAGGGCTGGGTTGAGGGTACAGACAGCTGCATTGCTGGTAGGCAGAGCGCTTGCATAGATAAGGACTATTTTGCCAGCACTTAAGCTGCCAACACCTCTGGTCTCTGGCATTAGAACTAGCTCTAGCAAGGAGGGCAAACAACTTGTGTCAGTCACCAATACATGTGTTTACATGTTCAGGGGAAGGATCTACCACCACTTGAGGGAAAGGCAGAACAAGTACATCTGAGGCTGCTGACAAGCAGATGATCACAAGCTGTTCAGATCCTGGTCATTCCTTAGAGCCAGATCTACCCATATGCTTAGAACTGCACGGCATTGTGTGTTACAAGAATTAGTTAAAATTCTTGCATGTCATCCAACAGCAGTGCACAATAAAATAGCCAGAGCACCTGAAATGGGACATAGAAGCAGGATTAAGGATCTGACAGTCCCATAAGAGAAAACAAACGTGGTCTCCTGCTAGAGGGACTGACCTGGGAAGCTGGAGAATGGAGCCAGTGCAGGTGTTACACCTCCCTCCAGCTCACTGGGCAAAGTCAGTCTGCTCTGCAGCTCAATTCTCCTCAAAAATGAGAGAAGTCTACCCTGCGCCCATCACTGCCTTCTTGGTGCCATCTACTTAAGCCTGTGAAAGCACTGTAGAGAAGCTCTCTTGCATTGCATTCATACACTACACTAGTAGCTGAGGAGGGCTTCGTCTGACCAAATGCATCCACTTTAGTCATCCAGGAATCCCTTCATGGCATGTTTAGGATTGTTCACCTCATCCTAAAGGAGTCACCTAAACCGGGTCACATTAATTATTCCCTGAAACACCTGTTTCTCTCCATCGGCAAAGAAGGAAACCCAGGGTAGTATCTCAAATCAGGGGGAAGGAATCACATTCATTTTCTAGTTTTTCTAGTTTTCAGAGTGTAAAAGCAGCAGAGGTTCACATTTCACAGACACCTGGATGGTCATGAGGAGTAAGTTGCAACCTGATAGATAAATGCCTAATGAGACAAAGAAAACTTTGCCACCAATTGCAATTTAGCAAAACAATCCACCCTCATGGCAAGGACACAAATGCTGCATTTCCTCTCTGAGTAAAGGAGAGAGAAAAAGCAAAGGAGGAGGAGCCATCTGCTGCAAGACCCAAAGAGTCCATGCCAAGTGGGATGGACAAGATAACTTTCAGCCTTCAACCACCCTGTGGCATGGATAAAAGAAGTCCTGATCAAGCTCTGTCATGCTGATCGGAGAGATTTCATGTCACAGTGTGGCAAATATGAGAGATTCTCCTACAGGTCTGAAAACTCGCCTGTGATTGCTTACAGAAGGTATGACTTTTCTCACAAAATTCTCCATTCCAGAAATGTCACTGCACCAGAAAGACACAGCTTGCTCCTAGAAGAATGACATGACTGAAAAACAAACAGTTCACACTAAGGCAAGCCAGAAATATCCTTGTGCTGGCATGATGCCAAATGGGGACAAGGATGATGATGGACAAGTTGAATGGCATCATCATGATCTGGCACCACTCTTGCACATGTTTGTGATTTGCTAAAAGGCACTACAGAGGGATGGAACAAAAGCACAACACTTTCCCAGTGATTTAATCTCATTGTTGAATGAGATTATTCTTTCAGATTCTCAGGCTTTTAACTATTTGCAAAAATATCAGAAACCAGCCCAACAATTGTGAGAAGAGGGCTGGCTTCAAAGGAACAAGCAGGGAGTCTCTCAGGAATGCAAAAAAGAGAATTGCAGAGTCTAAAACACCACACACCAACGTAGGCCAGACCCTGTTAAAAAAAAGGGACAAAAGGGGAAGAAAGGGTATGGGGTAACATCTGAGGATAATTTAGGCAAAGCCTGAAAGTAAAAATAATACCTTATCATATTTTAACCAGGATGCCATGGTTCATTGTGTGGACATGGAAAGGTAGCTAAACGGGAATAAGCACAGGACTGGAAAGGACAGTGCCTGAGGGAAAAAGAAGTCAAGGAGTCTGAAACAGTTGAACCAGGGACTAAATGACCTCTATCCCAAATATTATAGGTATGCATATTGTACAGGAAACTAGGTCTGGTAGCAAGTTTTTCTGAACAAATCTATCAAGGAAGGATAGCTTTCTGAGTGGCATCCAGAGCTTGGCTTTCTGAGCCTAGGAGACCAGAGACTAAAAAGGTCTGTTAACTGCTTTCTGTAAATACAGCAGGGAGAAAGGGGGAAGCAAACAGAGGAGAGGAAAGGATCCATTTAACGTAAAGCACAGTGTTGGCAGGAGAACAAATAGGTACAGACTGTTCACAAATATACTTAGGCTGAAAATTAGAAGGCTTCTTGCCGCTACAGTGATTAGGATCTCTTCCAAAGGCAAAAAAATAACACTTCTTTGAAAATAGACTTTCAAGCGAATTCTTTCAAAAGCTTATAAAAGAGATTTCTGTGATAGCAGGGGAGTTGACTAGTAAGCTGAAAGGTCTCTTGTTTCTAAAAACAGCTGTCTAGATCTGGAATAGTTATAAGAAAGTGGTTTAAAAAAAATTATTTTGCATGCTTAACTAGAAATCATTCATCAGGCAATTATGCATTGGCCCCTCCATTGACTTCAGTGAAGTCAAGCCTTGTTTGTGACTCTCCAACTCACCTATCACTACTTCAGCTCCCTGAGAGCAAAGGAAACGGGGAAAAGAGCCCCGTAGAACTGACACAAAAATCGACAAATGTATGTGTTCCCCAAGACCATGTGGGACAAGATAGAAAAAGATCTGGCCTTCATATGCTCTGTGGAGCAGCAGAGCTGTTTTGAGCATGCCACCAGCACCTTGATTCTTTCAAAATCAGTGCTTGCGCAGAATTACTCCAGTGCAGCTGTGACACTTCAGGTTTGCACTGCACCTTATTCTGCAGTAACCTCACTCCATGCAGAGGTCTACCGGAGCTGGCCACTGACTACTGTCTGGATATAGATGCTGCATCAAGGTACAACAAAAGCAGGGAGAGACACATAACATATGCAAATCTTTGAAGCTGCAAAAAACTTTGAAACAAAACCACTAATGGTTAATTTGCCAAGTGGCAGCAGTCAGAAGATAAAGTGCCAAATTTTCCTTGCATTTCCCACGGGGCCCAAACTCTTTCTCAAAGCAGCAGCTTTAGAGGGGGATACAGCTGAGCATCTGACACATGCACTAGTTTGGGCAGTAAGAGCTGCTGAAGCCCCAGTAACAAGAGGCCTGGATTTTCTGTAATCTCAGGCAATTCACCCACTGCCTGCCCCAGGCAAGAGCAGTTTTGCTGAAACACATGGCACAGCTAGAGTAGGTTGATCCTGCGTGGATGTGAAGAGGTTACCAAGGGAAGGTGAGGGCCACCAACAGCTTTCAGTCTTTGCCACTTCCCTATGGGAGCTCTGGGTGGTGGGTGTCTGTTTTGGACCTGTGTTCTGCTAGGGTGAGGGGTAGGTGAGGGTGAGGATTATGTGACAGAGCAAGTACGGAGCCCCAGTGTTGGTGGGGTTGTGAGGGGGCTTTCCAGGATCTGAAGTAGATTCTTCCTGGCCTGAAATTCACAGGGTCTCTTTCTTCCCTGCTTTTAAAGATGGATGCTACATCTGTCCTTTCCCAAGCTGCAAAGGTTGTCCATGTGCTCCAGCAGCTCTATAAAATAAACCTTAATAGTTTAGAAATTCATCTTGCTGGCCCTTAGGTATCTTAGGGTGCATTTCATACAACCCTTCCTCATTTGAATCCATCTAACCTGCCCGGACTTAAAGCCTTAAATATGATGTCTTAGATCCCTTTCAAAAGCCAAAAGCTTTCGGTTCCTATGCAGAGCATCACTGACTTCAGGCTAGTTACCCACAAATCTGTATTTCTTATTACTGGCAAATTGAGATAGAAAATTATTCTAGAGTCCTATCAGAATTTGAAAGAGCCTGAAGATCCTGAGCAGAAAGGATAAATTATCACCCTGAGTGAGAATTTTCACTTTTGTAATTTTTAACAGACTTTACCGAATCAGATACTCCAAATCTGTCCTATTCTTTAATGGAAATTACTATTCCTTTTCCTGTAATTTCCTGATTTATTGTTATTGTCTATTTTCCTTTAGCACACCAGTCCAAAGGTTGTTTATTGTGAGAAGCACCCACAAGACTTTTCCCCATTCAAACTGAGTACTTGGTGTTTTGTTTAGAAATGCCGCGCAGCAGATTTGTGCCATTTCAGGTAGTATCATAAAAGTCTCTGTGTTCAGAGCATGTGAGAACTTGTTGTAACACTTAATTCACTGCTAGAAGGTGCTCAAAAGAGAGCAGATGAGACTGGTATGAAAGACAACATACAGCAGAATCAGCAGTATAACTCTACTATAAGAACTTGCGACTTGTTTCTGTTTGAATACAAGTTCACAGAGCAGTTAGTTACTTTTAAGTCATTCTCCCTGCTTTCACATGACAGAAATGAATAAAAGCAAAGGTAACTACCTGACATTTTGTAGTGTAAGATGCTTTCCATAAAGCCAGGACAAAATTATAACTTGGGTGCAATAATGCTGAAGACCCTTGGCCGTGCCTCAGTATCCCATCACATTACACGACACACAAACAAAGCAAAACCACTGTCCTCCTGCAGCTCACCATTCACTTCGGGACACTCACACCTCTCCTGTGTTCTCCTGCTTCCCCTCAGGAGATCTCCCTGTGGCAGCGTGCCAGGGAAGGAGCCACGGGACCAGGCTTGGCTGCAAGATGGGCTGAGCTGCACGAGGGACTTGACTGAGGCGCTGGCCAGAGCGCGCGCCAGAAGGAAGGATGTACATTTATGTCCTATCCCAGAGAGTCTCATTTCTCTGGGACCAGACCAGTACCCAGGTTTCACAAGATGGACAGGGCTGCTATATTTCATAGAGAAAGCATCACCTGCCTATTATTCTTCTTTCAGAGTCCTTTTTAATACCCAATTTATTCAACTAGGGTTCATCGTTAAAGATAAAGTTAACAACCTACTTAAAAATATTAAGTTACTACACTGAGGCAAATGGATGAGCTCTCAACTTTGAGACAGAAGGGCATTTCTCCAGACCGTGGGGATCAGTGACCCTGAACACTGCAGGTTCTAAACACCTCTTGCAAATTTGTTTTTCAACAAACACTGACTTGCAAGTTAGGTGAACTGCAAGTCCTGCTTGGAGCACATGAGAATCGGCAAGCACTTGAGATTCAAATGTACGTTTGAAAGTGTTTAACAAAATGGCAGTTCCCTGCCATAAAATAGTGGCCAGAATAAAATCAAAGTGTGACTCTTCTACAAGAGCTCCTCCACCGAGCCATGACATCCAGTTCACTGCACCCACAAAGGGAAACTTGCAGAAATTCCTTTGGTCACACACCACCTGCCACTAGAGGAATACGCAGTATGACCCTTGACAGCTGATGATTCTCCAGCTTAGTCATGGAACTACAGAAACATAGAATCAAACCCCATAGTTTGGGTTGGAAGGGACCTTTAAAGGCCATCTAGTCCAACCCCCCTGCAATGAGCAGGGACATCTTCAACTAGATCAGGCTGCTCAGAGCCCCATCCAACCTGACCTGGAATGTTTCCAGGGATGGGGCATCTACCACCTCTCTGGGCAACCTGTTCCAGTGTTTCACCACCCTCATTGTGAAAAATGTATTCCTTATATATAGTTTGAATCCACCTTCTTTTAGTTTAAACTGATTACCCAGGCTTCTCCAGGCTGAACTACCCCAATTCTCTCAGCCTTTCTTCGTAGGAGAGGTGTTCCATCCCACTGAACATTTTTGTGGTCTCCTCTGGACCCACTCCAACAAGTCCTTTGCTCTGCCCACCCCACTCCCCAGGAATTTCTCCACACTGAGCATGTTTGGTTACGCTCAGTTCAGGTTCAATTTGCCTTTATCACCAATAAGTTTCACCTTGATAAAAAGCACAGAAGATAGAGGGAGTTTTCTTCTCAGCTGCACAACTTCCACCCATTAATACAAGCAGAGCTAACATACAGTAATTTTTTTCTATTGTGCACCAGTCTCATTCAGGAAGAGTTTCCAAAAGTTTACGTGCAAAGGCAACAAATACCCTTTCTGAAGGCTCTCTGTGAGACAGGAGATAATTATTCAGTTCTGGCCCATGCTGGAGTATTCTGACTATTTACAAGGTAACACATTGGTTTATGAGTTCAGGTAATTTAAAAAAAAAAAATTACTCCTTTCTTGGGGAATTCTCATCCTTTTCCCTGGTCCTTCTATGTACCTGCTAAATTTTGGCAGTTGAAAATTGTCATGGCTGAGGGCAAAAAAGTGCCAGCCAGGCTTTTCCAGAGGGTGCCATATACACTATGAGAGGTATTTCAGGCTCATGCGAGGAAATCTCTGCACGGCGAACCCTGTCCAATCAGCTAGTGCTATTGTTTCTGTGATTGCCACTAATGCTGACAGCTGAACAGAAAAATCTGGGAGCCCTCATCTGTACCATAGGCGAAGTATACTTGTATAAAAATGTTTGGTTTTCATTTCTAGAACAGGGTATGTATGTGATGTAATTGTCCTCAAAGGTCTTTTATGATCAACTGGTATACCAAACTTAGAAGGCATTTTAAATGTGCGCTGTGGCACTCTGCTTTAGAACCTGTATTACTCTATATTTCTATGAACAGTTTGGATGATGAACAAGATCATAGAATCATTAAGGTTGGAAAAGGTCTTTAAGGTCATCAAGTCTTTAAAAATCTGCTGGCAACAAGAACATCCCAGTAGATAACTTCAGAGATAAAAAAAAACAAACTTGAAAAAAATTCAGAAATGAACCGAACTCTGCTAGATTTAATTCAGTACATATGCATGCAAAACACTAAACTTGAGAAGGATGAACCAGAGGCACAGACACAAACGAGGAACATGCAGGTTGGCAGCAGGGCAGCTAAAAAGGGCCTGGAGTTATAATGGATCAGAAAATAAAGATGTGTCAACAATAGAAGGCTCTCTGTGAGACAGGAGATAATTATTCTGTTCCGGCCCATGCTGGAAAAGCCTCAACTAGGCCACTGTGGCTCGATTAGAAACAACATAGACAAACTGGGGAGACTAAAGTGCAGCAGCCAGAATGATGAAAGGATTCAAAACTATGATCTACAGGCAAAAACTGAAGAACCATTGTTTATTAAAGGGGAAGCTTAAGGGGTTAAAAATCAGAGCTTTCCATTATGTAAAAAAGGGCAATACTGAGTTATTCCCCAGGTAAAGTGCGAGAAAGAGAAAACAAAATTATCTTTGCAGCAGGAGAAATGTGGGTAAGTGATTGTGTACCTGTGCAGACGTAGACCCCTTGACTTAAATGGGAGATTTCAGGCAGACTAGATGTGCTTAACCCCATGTCAGTATTAATTATGCTTCATCCCATTCACGGGGAGTTGCACTGTTGGGGCCATGCCAGCCTAGATTCATATCTGAGCCTACACTGGGCACAGCATCCTGAGCAGACAGCGTTAGTGCCAGGCAGTCAAGAGGGGCCGGGAGCGAACAGCTGCAGTGATCTGCACTGACTCTGTGTGTGTCACCCTCTGCTCTGCTAAACGCAACGCTCGTGG
This sequence comes from Phaethon aethereus, assembly GCF_964289735.1. NCBI lineage: Eukaryota > Metazoa > Chordata > Aves > Phaethontiformes > Phaethontidae > Phaethon > Phaethon aethereus. The sequence continues at coordinate 11,097,952 of NC_138576.1, forward strand.
GTGGCCTTACCGAAATCCTGTATCTGGCGGTACGGGAAAGGGAGCACGCGCCCTGCGGGAGCTGTCTTGGTGACACACGGGAAGGTTTCTTGGCTGTGCTTCTGGGGAGGGACAGTGTTGTGTCGTGGGATAGGTGAGTGAAAAAAAGAAGTTCTTTAGACTAAGGAGATTGTGGTACCATGTAGGCAAATCTCAGTTTTATAATGCAAGTAACCATTTGAAACAAGACCACAACTGTTCTTAGTAACACTGGTATTTTTCTACAGCAAATAGCTCCTTCCAAAAGTATCCTGTTCTGGCATAGCCAAAGCATGACACAGAGCAGTATTTATTGAATTTCTGTCCTAATAACCCCCACAAGCTTGAAATCTGCCAGGGTTAAGAGCTTACTAATACCTGCAACACACTCCTACTATTGCTGAAGAAAGTTAAAAGGTTTGAATCAAATCCACCCTAAAAGGCAGCAGATATAACTTCCATCTTCTTGCTGGAGTTCCATCCTGCTGTGCTGCACCCCGATGTGAGAGTTCGCCATGTCGCATGCAACAGCAAAAGACTCAGACCAAAACCTTTCAACCAAATCAGGTGATCAGCTTCTGCAAAGCAGTTATTTCTAGTGCAGCAGCCTTGATCTCTGTGAGTTGTTGGCATAAGAAAGGTTTGCCTGTGTGAAAAAGGATAAAGAAAAAAGTCCTTAAACACTTTGTCTGAAACAACCTGGGAATGTTCCTCCATGCTGTGAGCAACTCGGCACTCAATCATCTGAAGTAGCTGCTCTGACAGTATTTTAAGTCCTCATAATTGGGTCTTTCACATAAAAATCCAAAGCACAGCCTTTCAGTTTTAAATAGTTCTTGCCGGTACTCACCCTGCTGCCTGGGTTTTGTGCTGCTCTGCCTGGTGTCTGTGGAGGCTGTCTCATTATCCACCCACAGCAGCAACAGAAAATATTCTTGGGCCTGAACCTAACTTTTGTTTTAGTTCAGTTCCTGACACCTCGCTCCCACTCCTGCCTTCGGGAGAGGGTGAGTCACTTCACAGCGTTGTGAAGACGGAAATGAGAAGCTTGTTCTGGCTCCAGCACCTTCCTAAAACAGTTGCGCAGTCTCAGGGCGTACGCAGGTGCAGCCCCTGGAGCACTGAAGCCAAGCGGAGAGACCTTTCCCGATCTCTGACTGGGGAGCCCAAAGGAAACGCTTTGCAGAGGGGCTCGAGCATTTTCCCCTATTTCCCCAGCACGCACACACAAACATGGACCACAGGCACTCTTCCATGCCCTCTCCCAGCTAAGGTGCCGCTGCAAATAGGAAGGCATAAACCTGCGGGGACAGGCAGCAGGCAAAGAGGCAGCTGATGGCTGCGGCAACTGTTGACACCTTCTGCCCTGGCTTTCACAGAGCTCCTTCCCTCTCCCTTACCTGAGCTTGCTCAGGTGGTTTCATCCTCTGTCTTTGTCCTAGAGGCCTCCTCACTGCCATGCTCCTCATTGCTCTCCTGGCAGCATCTCAGTCACAGAGAAGTCCCAAGGCATGAGTGCCTGGGAAGGTGGCTATGGTGCTGTCAACCACCTCTAAGCCCCTGGCATGGTGAGAGGATAGTGGGGAGGTCTCTGGGTGGCAGCTGCCAGCTGGGGACTTGCTGTGGACAGAGGTAGAGAGCTGGCAGCTGATAGATAGCTCCACAAAGAGGAGTAAGCTGACTTTAGAGGCTGTTTAAAGATTGGAGAGAGCTAGAGCTAGTGATAAGGTCTAAACACAATCTGCCATTTGAAGGAGAGCTTATGTTCAAAGCAGGAGACTTTTGGACAACTTCAATGGCAGATAATTACAACTCACATCCTAGACACACAAGTTGTTGATGTGTATGAGCTTCAGGGTGCTTCAGAGAGGTGAGAAATTAAATGTCCTAAACACACATGAAAATAAGGATTATTCACAGAAAAGCAACATAAAGCTAACCTAATTGGCTTACTGTGCCTGCAAGATTATTTGTCTAGTGATGGATAATTGTTAAAATATTTAGAATTATAGTTTGGAAAAGCGTAAGAGATCTGGACATCAGTTTGAACCCTCTGAACCCTCTCTTTGCAAACGAAGGCCGGCAGCCTCACACAACTGGGCTTTCCTGTCGAGTCCCCTGGCACTACTGTGTGTGTTCCTGGCTAGACATGCCATGAGTGAAAGCTCTCTTGTGTGACCCTGGCAGCCGTGCTTGCAGTCTTAGCCAGGAAAGCAAACAAAACCGAAATGCAAATGTTATCTGACCACTTCTAAACTTCAAAAGCATTTAAGGCTAAGCTGTGATGTTGGGATATAGATATGCATTAAAAAATAGCAGCAGTTGGAAGGGCAGAGCAAAGAAGCTTCCTGTTGTTGGGTTTCGTTTTTTTCCCCTAGACTGGATTTCCTGTCCAAGTACACCCAGCATCAGGAGAAAGGTACAATTGCGTGGATCAGGAGGAGGAAAGTCAAAGATGATCCCTGATGAGGACTGAACAGGTAGGTGCTGTGGGTATGGCTGAACTCCAGGACTCCTTTCACAACCTCAGCCTGGCATGGAACATGCTCCAAGCAGTCCATGGCATGATGCCTGTCATCAAGCCCTCTGACACACAAGCATTTTCTCACAGGCACTTCCCCAAGCACCTGTGCAACATGTACCTGCTCATTACTTATTGTTATACATAAACAAGTGGGAGAAACTGAAAAAAGCACAGTGAAATTAGACACATGCATTCAAATTGTCATGTCAAACCATAACGTGACATAGATATTGAAGTTAATTATAGAAGTTTAATTTTTTAACCCACCTACTTGCTTTTTTTTCTGCGCAAACTCACAATTCAGGTATTCTTTACCTAATGAAGCATTGCACATCTTGTTAATTAAGGCAGACAGAGACTTTGTAATCCAAAATTCTGCCTGAGAGGCTGTCCTATGGCACAGGGCTCCCTCGGGGTTCCTAAGGGCAAGCGACTGCGTTTGGCCATGTCAGGAGCAAACACTGCCCATCTTCCACAGAGAAGCTCTCTTTTACAGCATTCCCATAGCAACAGTGGGACTAATCTAATATACTTGCAGCCATCTGACCCACAGAAGCAGGAAAGTCAATTTTGTTTGAACTCAAACTTTTCTGTATGAGTGCAAAGTCCCTAAGGGCTGTGTTTTGCCAATGTATGAGACTGGCAATTTCTGTTTGCAGAGAGATCGTGCAGTTCTGTGAGTCTGTGCTGAGTGAAAAGCAACTGATCTCAGGAATGAGAGTGCATGTGACTCTTTAGGGTCTGTCCTTCCTTGGCACATCCACTCAGAGTCTCCTGAGAGCTCAGCCAGGGTGTTGGTGGCACTAATTCGATGGCAACAGCCCAATCTCCAAAGCAGGTAGCACACAACAACCTGCAGCTGGCTGTAGCTTGCATTGGGAAGGTAGGTGCCCTCCTTCATCACCGCACCAAGCAGTCTCCATCCTCGGGATAAGCACTTGGCAAAGTTCTCATCATGTGTTATGAGAACTTGCAGATGGAGTTCACATAAGCACAAATAAATCAGTGTAAATTCAGCAGCTGACAGAGCTGTGGAAGGCATCTGTTGGTTCACTTGGTATATTGACTGCATGCAATTGCGTGATGCAGAAAAGTGCTTTGGCTGGGAGGAGACTGCTTCAGCAGATCCAGATGGCAGAGGGTCAGTGGACTAGGACAGCCAGCGCTTCTCTAAAGCCTGCAGGAAACCTAGAGATGGGGACAATCCCATGTAGTTGTCACCATGTGACAATGCTGCCTTTTCCCGGAAAGATGGACCTACCTGCCTGCTGAGTCCACCACGGCAGCAGGCAAATTCATCCCTTACAGGTATACGTACAGATAGCATCAAACTTAGTGACTGTGTGGCCACCCAAAGGTGGAGATTCAGCCCTGAATGCATATACCTAGATGATGCCTTGAAAACAAAGCCATGATTTCCCCACTTCTTAGGGGAGATGTGAGCTTTGCCACAGCTGACAGCACTGTCTTGTCAGAGGGCACCTTCCTCTCGTTTTTAGGGCTAAGAGCCTTAGTACTGTCCCATTGCCTCAAATGAGTGCTCCTTGAAGGCTCATGGAGGGGTGAGCCTGGAGGCCTGGATGGTTTCACCTCCAGCCTAGAAATGCCGGGCCTGAGAGTGCAGTGGGGCTGACGGCTCAGCAAGCACTGCAAATCACCGCTGTGGGTTTTCAGGAGCAGGCATGAAGGAAAGGACATGTTTTAGGGTTGCTGTTAGAGGGAGAAAGGTTACTTTCATCTCACCTTAATGCTGGAGAAGCCTGACCAGGTTTCATCATTGCTTTCAGCGCAGCGCAAAGTCCGCCACACTGCCCACATGAGAGATGGTTCACCAAACTTCAAACACAGGAAGAAGGTCATTTAGCACCTTAGTATACGCACATAAATCATCAGCTGCATCAAAGAGTCTGAAGAGGTTTAAAGGCACCCCGCCTCGTCACACAGCCTCCTTGGTGCGCCAGCAAAGGCACCACCAGCCTTGGATGAGGAAAGCAAAGAAAGCAACGGCTGGCACAGGCAAAGAGATGATTTTTGGCTACCAGCTTCAGTCCTAGGGCTCCACCCCACAATACAGCTTCCTCCTTCAGCCTGTGGAAGCAGAGGGAAATGAAAACCAAAATGGTATCGCAGCTTTAATGATTCATTGCTTCAAGCCATACTACGGGGGAAACAGCAGACTGAAGGTAAAGAGCATGGAAAACACAAGGTGTACCTTTGGGACAAGGTCCCCAGCGCATGTGTCTTTATGACTGCCCTCTCTTGGCTCCTTTGGCATCTAATTGCTAAGGCTAATCCTGCTGCGTCTTCTGCATAGCAGAAAATAAGGATGGTCTGGAGAAATGGTCACATCTGGGTAGCAGATATCTTAAAGGTTTGGCAGACGTGAGGATGGCAGGGTTAGGGAGAGCTACAACATTACAACACTTTCCCCCATCCAACACAGAACTTATCAGCATAGAGTAGCATCGCAGCTCTCTGCTTGCTGGGAAAAGCACCTCTGCTAAGAGGGATCTTTTTTGCCAGAACCAGCTGCATTGGTGCTGTTCCTGTGTTGGACAGCCTTGAAACAAAGAGTAAAACCAGTACCAAGAGAAAACTGTTCCCTATATACAGTCACAAAGGCCCACCGCTGAAATCAGGGAATCCTAAGGGCCTTCTTCAGGTCTGAAAGAAGAGACTCAAAAGATGGAGAGAAGAGGATCTTTCCATGCATCAAGTTCTCCCTGTTACATGAGCAAAAGGTGAGAGATAAAACTCCATTCATGGCACAGCTGCCTCCCTGGCACCCCTCTCTTTTATTAGAAAGCCAGCCCTTATAGGGCTATGAGTCGCCAGTGGCTGAGAAGAAAATAAAACAGAAGCAGAGTAGGATGTCCCTGCCTTCCAGCTGGCTTACGCAGCCCAGGGCTATTGCAGGAGAGGGTTTTGTTGGTCAAATCAAATCCTGCCTCTTCGTACTCAAGGTAACAAACTATTCCTATGCTGAGCAATGGAGAGGAAGGCCCCCAGATGGCCAACTCTTGGGCTTCTTGGGAAAATCTTGCTTATAGGAGCTCATTTTATCCCACAATTAAACTTGTCTCCTTTTTAGTTCAGATGTCATTCCCTGTAAAAATTTCAGAGGACTGAAGAGGAGGGGAGATTAAAATAAAATTAATCCCTCAGGCCAGGAAGGCAGCCATGAATTCATTTACAACTATGGTTGTGTGACTGCAACTTTCTCGGCACAGCCACGTGGGTCTGAGGAAGGTCTTCTAGACAGAAGAGCAAGAAGTGCTCTAATATGAGTGTAAGGCTTTGGTCTCTCCAGCTGCACCCTGGCAAACCCCAGCTCGTCCAGCTGGTAAACAGGGCACTTATCCCCACAGGCAGACAATATAAAACAGGGCAGCAAATTGCACCTTTCTGAAGATAGATAAGGCTTTCCACACTTTCCTTTTCCCCTCTGTTATGATCAGTCCAACATAACAGAGCGTCTGTATTTGTAATATATTGTTCTTAGATGTCCATCAAGCAACTGGACACTGGAGCAGTGTTGCCCCATCACAGAGTGTGTTTAACTGGGGCACAGCAACATGTCAGAGCAATGGCAAGCCTGTTGAGTCCTTGCTGAGACTGCAAGGGAGTCACTTCAGTAGGCAAAGATGTCATGACGTATATGAGAATCGGGCTGCAAGGACGCGGCTGATGATAGAGAATTAGGCGAGCGCTGCAGAGGCTGAGCTGTGTTGGATAGTTATGGAGCAGAGTTGGCTGAGTGTCAGATGGTTATGGAGTAGAGTTGGCTGAGTGTTGGATGGTTATGGAGCAGAGTTGGCTGAGTGTTGGATGGTTACGGAGCAGAGTTGGCTGACTGTCAGATGGTTATGGAGCAGAGACGTTGCTGCTGCACCAGCCCCTGCAGCCCACAGCCACCTGGTCGAGGGCACAAGCCGACCGGGCTGGGGGACACAGCAGCTCGGGCTGCTCTGTGGTCTGGGCTGGCCATCAGGCTTTGCGACCACACCGTTCGAGGCTCACTGCAGTATTCACAGCCAAACACCATGGTGTTCATGGCTTTCATACTTGACATTAAGTATATATCTAAATATCTCAGCTGAAGAGAGGCTTTTCTTCCTGTCTGGCTGGCTATGTACATTAGCAAAGGAAAGCTTAACTAGGCCTTCACAGATCTTCATTTTTCTGTTACACTTGCCATATCACAAGTTTCATTGCTAAACTGAAAACCAAGGCATTTCTTGTGGCATCGAAGCTGCAAATTGGAATGTCAAGTAAAATGAAGACTTATAGGGTTGTAATTCCTCAGGAGAAAAGACAGGCTGCTTCCATAAAACATTTCTGTCAGCTCCTTGGAAATCTTTCCAGCAGGTTCAGCCTCTGAAGGAGGAATTTACAAGCTGGCAATGATTAAAAGCCAGAATTGCGAAAATGGCTAGCAGCCCTTGCTTAAAGGGCTACTTTGGTCCAAGTCAATAATAGCACAGCTAATGGAAAGGCAGTAAGTATTCAATGCATAATTTCATCCACTGTCACAAATGCAGGGTGAAACTCTACCACAATCCTGGATGTTCGTTCTGATCGCAAGTTGCAGATCTGTCACTTTGCATCAGCACCTAAAACCTCTCATATTCTCTTGCGAGGAACATTCAGGGACTAGCACGGATCTAGTTAAATGTGTAAAAATGGGGTGAAATCCAAAATGAATGGTCAGAATTCTGCCTTCCTTATATTTGGTTCAGGTTTTGGCACTGAACAAAGTGGGCAGAATCTGGCCCTGAGGTCCCAAAGATACTGTGAGCCAAGGCAGAAGAGGCTGCACTGGCTCTACCCACTGCTATTTTCCTTCTCATGCGACTCCAGTCATGCAGTATTCCCCAAATAGAGGTTTATAACTTTTCACCTTCAGAGCTGGCCTATTTCTGCTCTCCGGTATTCAGAAATAAGTCTCCCTGCCTCCCAGGAAGGAGCCACACTATAAATATCTCCATGCAAGTTTCCTGAGTCCTAACGTTTCTCACAGAAGAGTGCAACTCCTTGTCCAGCAGCGACGAGTCCGGCTGGGTTTTGCAATGCAAATAATGTCAATGTGCTGCTACAGTTCCATGGCTGCAGAGAAGAAATGAGGACGCATGCAGGAGCAGTAGTTTTGCTGTAGCCATGGTGGTGTAGACACCAGCAACGCAAAGGTAGGATAATCTCTTCTAACTTTAATATATCAGCTCATTCAGGAGGAGGGCTTGCTTGTGAAAAGTGCATGAACTCATGAGTGTTTTCAACTGTGTTTTACATTGGGTCCAAGGCCCTCAAAAAATAGGACACCGGTTTTCTTAGGTACTGGCTGAACTTATGCAAACAGTAAGAATTGTGCGAGGGGAGGGGGAGCCTGAAAGGATGAAGTGTTTTGCCCAAGAGCATCAGCATCAGGCCCAGGAGCAGAGCAGAGGGCTCCTGATGCCATGCACTAGTAGGCCACACTTTTCCTGCCTGAAAGGAGCTTGTAATGAAAAACAAGAAATGGCAAACTGCAGGGTTTTAGCTGCCTTACCATACTTGTCAAGCAGGCATAATTGTTGCTTGAACACAACTTCAGGCCAGCACTTTGCAGTAGAGCATCTCAGCAGATGTTGGCACAGCTGAATTTTGCCTTTGGGAAAGGGAAAAGTCAAGGTTTGGTCTGGGAAAGGGAGGGAACAGGGAAAGAGAGAGACCTGCAAGGAAACCTACAGCATCAGGGAGCAGGGAGGTGAGGATGAGCCTGGGGAGTTGCTGGTGCTGGCCCTGACCATCCTCTGTTCCCCAGCTAAATTCTCTTGGAGTGGAGGAGGAAATGCTGCCTTCATCGTGTGTTATTAACTCAGCGCCACAAGCCTTTCAGGCTCAGGCCGTCCACCTTGTCAGCACACAAAAGTTGGCACTCCAAAAGAAATATAAACTCTGTAAGGCAGAAGCAGAGGCAAGCATAAATGTGTTGTAGCTAGTCCCATATGGGAGGGAGATGAGCTAACTGGTATATAGCACCTCTGCACTCTGAGCTGCACTGATGGTGCTGTTTCAGGGGATTTCTAAATTACCTCTTTGTCCCAAAAAGTTTTCACATGAAACTAATCCCAGGAGTGCGTGTGAGCCAGGCCTGCCAAGGAGGATACAGAACAGAGTAGAAGTTTGGGGTGGCTGAGGGTGTTAGGCACAACCAAGCCGGTAATGAGAAATGTTTATATGGAACATTAGCCCTCCAGCCTCAAGGTGTGAAAAGATTGAGGGGGCATATCATGGATTTTCACCAGAAAAACCCTTCTGAAGCGTCAAACCCTCCTACCGATAGCCCAGCGTGACCTGCCATGGCAGAGCCCGTGACTCAGTGACAGCCTCAGAGACCCCAAAACCAGCTGCTGGCTTAAATGGATGCTGTAGAAACCCCAAATTTGGTTACTCCCAAGAAATACAAGCTCTATGACTAAAAAAGATGCTGTCAGACTTACATATTTAACTGCCTGCTGGCGTTACTATGGAGAAGGGCAGCTCCATATATGTTGTGTATGGTAAGAAGCACCAAGGGCATGATTTAAAGAACCTGAAAGGAAGAAAAGCAGTCTGGACAACAATACATATAAGTGTAAGATGGACAAATGCAAGTCCAACACCTTTCAGGCTGTTCATTTGATGCCCTGATGGTATCTCCTTTGCCTCACATTTTCTGGGTCTTGCAAACAACAGACACTTGGTCATCCAAAGGAGGAGAAGAAATACTGAGAGGGTAAAAACCCCTTTGTGAGTCAGCTATACCTGAACATGAGGAGAGGAGGAGAGGCAGGTGTCCCTGGGACCTCCTTGGCCTCCTTTACTTCATCTACAAGGGAGAAAACATGAACAGGGAGAGCCAAGAGTTTCCTTCAGCCGTCCAAAAACGACATGAGTGAATGGCGATCATGGTGCAGTTCCCGTCTGCAGCCAGATAAGAGCTGTGCAGAGATGCAGGTAAAAGCGATATTTTTTATCCAGTTATCAGGCAGTTTGGGAGTTTGGCAGGCGTGCCACATGCTTGATGTGAAAGGAGGGAACTCCCCACAACCTCTCCCCACTGGCTGCTCGCTGCAGGCCCAGCAGTGCCTGGGAGGAATACCGCTGGCTTTGGAGGCGATGAATATTTTCCTCTGCTAAAATAAAGAAATTAAAGAAAAAAAAAAAAAAACTCATACAAACTGTTTCCAGACCTGATCAAACCATTGAGCAAGCTTGAAAAGCAAGCAGTGCCCTACGCTCACTTAACCCACAAACCCACTGGGAAGCATCCCTTCGTCATGCTGGTGACTACAGCCTGAGCGGGGAGAGGACACACACCTCGGGCTTGACGGCGCAGTTCTGTAAGAGTAATTTGTTGATCTCACGGTACGAAGCTGAGTTACTGAAGGTGTAGGAGGAATATTCTGCAGGCACAGTCTAGCTCCATCAGTCCTAATCACTAATAGGCAGTTGCAGGCTTTCACCGCCGTTTTTCTGTTGGTTAAAACAGAAAAACAAAGCTGCTTTCCATACCTGACAGCTATGAAAAATAAAATCACTTGTTTTGGCCACAAAAACAGGCCGAGCACGAGAATCGGCAGTGACTCAGCTCCATCCCACCCTCCCCGCTGCCGGTGGGAAGCATCCGTCGAGGGGCAGACGGCGAAGGGGGCTCAGGAGCATGGTGCAGCCTCAGAGGGTCCGCGCGGCAGCGACCCACACGATGCCGCTCAGAGGAGCCCTGGAGCTGCCTCACCGGCGCTGCGTCCTCACCTGCATGTGCCCTTGGGTCTGGGGGGACAGCCTGCAGCTCCCGTGCCACAGCTACCTCAGTTGTCCCCCAAAACCGTGGCTGAGCCTGGTTGCCTTCGCTGGTGGTGGAGGAGTGTGTTATATTTGTGTCAGTACTGTTCCCCGTGACAAAAGCTTCGTCAAATGCAGGTAAGGCTGTTCTGCGTGAAGCCAAAAGAAAGGCTGGGGATAATACTCAAAAGTAATAGTCCTTGCCTGCTCATACTTACACTGGGAAACGTTGCACACATGCTGCTGCACCACAGGGATGATGAATCTCGCCTAGAGATGCTCAAGAAAAAAACAGGGACTGAAACCACCCCATAGGAGAAGTCCAGCTGAAAATTTTCCATCTATAAAGGCCGGAGCATCCATCAGGCTCCAGTTCTTCCAAGATCATTTAGGAAAGGATCAAAACTCAGGTGGCTGCCGGGACAAAGGACATTTAGCTTCTTTCTAAACAAGTCATACTCCTTTATGAAGAGTGGAATGAGGGAAAACAGTCAGGGTCAGACAGGAGTGACTGGGAAGTGCACAAGCAAAATGTAAACCCCAGCAACAAACGCAACCTTCTCGGCACAGTCTTAAATGCTTCCCATTTCAGAACTGATCCGATCCAACAGCTCCTCTCACTTTGTACAGATAGGGAAGATATGTATTCAGTAATTTAGCAATATGGTTTTCCTATACCAGGGAAAAGGTTCATTAATCTTGGCTTATTAATAAATGAGCGCTTATTAGCAATAAATAGGCTGGAGATCAGATTTCAAGTGCAAGGAGCTGATGTTCAGAGCAGCTTTCTGATGCCAGAGGTAGAGGTTAGGGGAGGAAAAAAATTAAAATCTGCCTGACTTCCAGAGGGATTTTGATAATATGGGAAAATCACAGGGGATTAGCATGCCCTGGAGTGGAGAGAGCACACAGATACCCCAGTCGGGATGCAGCCGGGGTCTGCAGCCAGGACCGGGGCTCTCAGGTGCGGCGCTGGCCGCCAGTGCCCGTGCAAAGGGGCAGCGCCGGGGACAGCAGGGGCAGCTGCGGCTGGACGGGAAGGGGCCGCTGGGCTGGCGAGTGCCCGTGGGCATGGTGGGCTGCGGGGAGCCCCAACCCCCGTGTCTGCCGCATGGCTGATATCCCGTGTGGTCCCGTCCTGCCGAGGGAGCAGCGCAAGAGCAGAGCCACAGCTCGAGCACGTGGATCCCTCTGCAGATACGCGTGACAGCCGGGATGCGGCCAGCACTGCACATCGCCCAGAGAAAATGCAAGGAAAACAGTAGTACTACCCGGCAAAGCAGCAACTGAGTGAGATTTTGCCAGGTGTTCAGCTGCCGTCTGGAAGACAAAAGCATCGTGCAGCACATCTCAGTGATCAAAGCTGTATTTATGCATTGGCGATGGGCAGTCATCCGCGCTCTGCTTGCACCAGGAATCAGCACACTGCTCCTGGCTGCAAGGGGCCCGAGCAGCTCAGTGGGTCCCTGGCTGCTGGCAGGGCTCTGTCAGCTGCACGGGCTGTGGAAGAGGCTCCAGCCACAGGCATGGACCTTTCTGCTTCACCTCTCTTGCAAACACTGCCCGTTACAACGTGCAACCACGCAAGGTCCCTGGTAGAGCTGTATAGAAATAGGTGCAAGAGCACACGCCGTGGAGCGATCCCAGCCTCAGACCCCAGCGCACAGTAAGGAAATGTCCTCCCACTGCAGGGCACAGCCGTGTGTCTAGGGAAGCCCTGGTCAGTGGACAGAGCAAGCTGGATGAAGGTCCTCACCTTTGCACCACCACCTCAGTTCACCCATCTTGTGTCCCACATGGGTGGAGGACTGGCTACTCTGGTCCTTGTTTCACCTTTGAAACTCACTCATCATCCCTCAATTTAAACAAAGCCCTCAGAGTTTAGCAGGATGGAGAGAGGTCACTTTTGATCATGCGGGCTTGATGACTACCTGTGTAAACTGTAGCGTGGTGGGTAGGACAGTCACTGTGACATCGAAGCTGTCCCTCAAAGAGGAGAGAAATCTGAACATAGGTCTACCCAGGGAATAATAGGTGAAAGATGAGCTTGGCACCCTCCCAACTTCATGAGTGACAGCTAACCCTCAATGTAAAGAACCAGTGTAATTTAGTTGGAAGGATCTCAGGAGGTCACCTGGTCCAAGGCTGGGCTAACATTGACATTAGTTCAGGTGAAACACTGGCATGAATTTCTTCTGAATTCACAGGCAACTTCTAGTTGATCAAACCTCTGCTTGGTGGCAAATAACGCATCCAGCAAAGAAAAAGAAAAACAACAACCCTGGTTCTCACCATGGGCTGGGCTTTGCCATTCAGTCCTTTGCTCCTCAAAGGGACAACCCATAATGTCAGTGAAAGAGCTTTGGGTCCCAGGAAGGGAAGGGGTTAAAAACCCCTCAGCAAATGAAGCATTGTTAGAAAAAGCAGGACTGGTGCTTTCTAGGATCTACAAGCCTTAGCCAAGGGACTCAACTTGCTGGGAATCAGTCCCAGAGCACCGCGGTAGCCCAGACAGCACGGCTGAGTGCTGGTGTGACGCCTTTCACACTGGGAGATTTTTGCTGAAAACATCTAATGGTTTCTTGAGAACTGCTGGTTTTTGTGGGTTCTTTTTTGCTTTTTTTTACTTCAGGGCATATATTTTTATAGCATCATTTTCACACACAACAGGAGTTTTCTAATCGGAGTTGTTTAAAATAATAAAAAGGCTGAAGAGCTTTATGAGAGATGTCAGGAAATTCTGCAGAACAGTTATGAAAGTCACAAATTCTGGAAAATTTAAATCCTGCTGATATTATGGATGAAATCCCGTTAACATAGGTATTTGCATATGATTTTGCAGATCTACCTTTTCTCCAGAAAAATATCACCCATCTGTGTTATTATCTATAGTGTTGCTGAGACACCTCAATAACCCTCTCTGCAACAGTTCCCTTGCCCAGAAATACATGTTACAGTCTCAAAACCACCAGGACTTTACTCTGGCTGGACAAACACTTCAAATATGATTAGGTTGTATCTGCCCAACAACAACAACAATAGCACACATTGGCTGTAAGGACAATATTATTATAATTTCATAAGGACTCAAATTAATACATCGTCCAACAAATGCTTCTGGACAGGAAAGCAATCTTTTAGCAATCTTTACTTGAATTTGCTTCAGTTTGTTGGTAGTAGGTTTGAGAAGCTGGTGATTGAAGCCTATATACGACCCCCACTTAATTTCACAGAGCACGCAGTGATCCTCAGTGCCACCCAGCAGCGATGCCAAGAGGCGAGTCATAGCCAGTCCACTCACTGGGCTGGAAAAGCCCACCAGCCCCACAGCCTGGCCCTATTGCCACTGCCTCCCCCATTCATTTCATCCACCCATCTGGCAAATTTTGGCATATGAGTTCTTTCTGGGTTGGTTTTTTGTTGTTGTTGTTAGTCTTTAAAGCACAGCCACTGGATTGCCTTGAAAATTAACATGTGAGAATGCATGTTTTTCTTTGGTTTATTAAAACCATCCATGTACAAAATTAACATGGTCTATCACTGGAAGAGCTGCAAGTTCTGAGACCGGTGTGTGCCTACTTTATGAAATAGCCATCTGGGAATGCCTAATAAACAATTGCTTTTAATTTTAAACATCTGTATCTTTAACAATAAGAGCAGCCGATGTGGCCCTCCACCAGTCCCAGGCTCAAGCTTTAGTTGAGTAAGGACCGGCTGCAGCCTGAAACCTATCTTGTCTCACCCTGCTGCTTTGCACGCCGGTAACTCTAGCCCTCTGTGGCTTGTGCTGGCTGATTTTCCCCTGGAACTTGATCCTTTTTCAATGGATCAAAGGAGCAAAATGAGAAACAAGAAACTTTTACAGTGAAATTTCAGCCACTGCAGCTTGAGCTGCGTCTCCAGTTTAATCGTCGCTCCTGGCCAGCCGGCTGCTGCCTGCGGAAGAGCCTGCTGGCATTTCCACCTTCGTGTCCTCATCCCACTGGCACAGCTTGCCACATGCACACTCCTCCTTGGGGGGGGCTAGCCTGCAAAAGGGCAGCGTTGCTCCTACTCACACGGGGAGTTTTACCAGTGCAACAACAGTCGTACAGTTATGCTCATAATAACGGGATTACTATGCTGATAAACTGACCTCCTGACAGAAACCAATAATAATCCCAAAATTTAACGAAGAGTTCACAAGTTCAGTATCACCAGCAGAGTGAATCGACATAGTTAGACCTCGCCTGCTGTATGGTATGGGGGAACCCTGCTGAGGCGCTTGGGCAGCAGCCCCCCATCCCTGCATGACAGGAGGGGGCTGGCACCAAATGCACCCACCATCAGCTGCCCGGAGGCAAGAGCACGGCAGCAGCCCTGGGGTCCCCGCGGCACTTGCACAGCCTTCAGCAGGTAGCAGTAGGTACTCTCTGTGGTAGCAGTCAGTTAGGTAGCAGTCAATTAGGGGGCAAGCTAGGAAAGAAACCTTCAATGGGTGTTCTGTAGGCGTGTGCAGAGGAATGGGGGTCCCTAAGCCTGCCAGATTCCTACACCGAGCTCAAAAGCCAAGCTTCGACTACTAAATGACTGCAGACACCAGTTTCTCATGATCACATGGAAGAAATACATCTGGCTTATTCCTTTGCCTAGTATGTGACGTGTAAAATTTCAGAATACATGCTTATGCTAAGGGGAGTAAAAAGTGGCTGAAACCAATGTCTCAGAATACATAGTACCACTGCTATAGCCATGTCAGTCTAAGCATGCAAGTGACGCATCCTGTCAGCTGCTTCCCTGGCATGAAGAAGAATTAAGAATGTTCTTAGATGAAGAATGTGCAGGGGAGGAACATCTTTTTATTAAACCCAGTGGTACAGCTGGAAAAGACAGAGAAGCCTTCAGGCACTAAAGCCCTTCTTGCAGTCTGAAATCTTCCCAGCTAAATACAGGCTGAGAACAGTTGCTCTGAATTTCACACGACGGTGTTAAATCAGTGAGCCCACCCAAGAGGAGAGGCCACCGGTGCGTGGGAGCCGAGGCGGGCTGTTAGCAAGGAGCCCAGGCATTAGGCACACCTTTGTTAAATTCCTAGCTGCAAGGTAATTGCTGCAATCTGCTTCCCTTTTTACCATTTTACTAGTATATGTGTGCCTTTGTCATGCCAGCATCTCATTCTAGTTAACCCTTAGGAATGTCCTGAGTGAAATGCAGCACTGGCCATCACTGCAAAGTGGAGTATTACCATCAGGAGGGACTGAGCTCATTGCTGTCCCTAGCTGAAGGGCACCTTGTTTGGGAACACTTGGATAAAGAGCAAACATTGGAGAGACAGGCATCTCCCTGCCCATCATCTTTCCGTGGGAAGGCAGGTTGGTACAAGCTGTTTTGACACAAGCTCTCTCCCATTCATTCTCCTTGGTCCTCCAGATGCTGGCCGTCTCAGTGTTCCTCCTGCTTGACTGGCAGAGAAAATCAAAAGAAATCATGAGTACTTCTAGAGCAGCCTGAAACTTGGAGTCTATTCCAGATGCTCATGAGGGCATGGTTGGTTTAAGACGAAAACATACAGATTATTTTCCCCTCAGGATTTAAAAAAAAGAATATATTCACCTTTCAGGGTGGCTGTATAACTTCTACTGCTGACGTTCAGTTACACTTGCACAGGAGGCAGTGATGTTCCTTGATATCTTCAGGGATGACGAGGCTGAAAATACAAAGCACCCATTTACTCCTATAAGAACCTCAAATGCAGAAGGCTGGATTTTCATCTTTTTTGATTTTTACACAGATAGTGTGACTACATCGAGCTATGCACATATGTTATGAAAAGCCCTGGTCTAAAACTCACTCTGTTTTCATGGGGAGGAGAAAATTGTCTGTCAATAGGAAGAGTCAGACTGCTGCCATCAAACCCCAGAGAATCCTGCAAAGCAGGACACGATTTTGCAGTCCTGGCTTGTTCTGCTGAGGTCAGAGGGGAGAGAGCCGCAGAGCAAAGACTATAGGGTCATGCCTCATTGTATAAAAAAACCCCACTCCACAAAAGCTTAGGAGCAGGAGAAAAGGCCCTGCCAGTGTCTCCCTCCCCACCTCCCGGGAGCCCTCTGTGGCTCCTCGAGCTGCCACCACCCTCCCCTTCCCGGGAGCCAGGAGGGAAGGGGACATTATCATGCAAAGGAGCCCACCACTTTTCCTTTTTCCACAGAGGAAATCCACTTTGTTTTCAAATTCCTACCTCCAGCTCTGCCACATTAAGCTTTGAATGCAGAAGAGGGTGAATGGCCTAAAAGCATTTAGCACAAAACCTCACCCACTGGTCCCCTTTACTTTGGAAGCAAGATTTAGCACACACACAAAAACCACACAGACGAGCAGACTAGGGGAAAAATACTTGCTGTAGGCACCAATCTAATATTCTCCCTGCTACGCTGCTCCAGTTCAGTATAGGTATCGCATCAGTGCCTGCGGTTTTAACCCCACCCTTATAGCCCACCTTTAGCGTCAGTTTGATATTTCAATCATGTAAGAAAAGCAGGTATGTCCATAGTTGTTATTATTATACCAAATGGTACTTGCTGCTGAATTATGGCTGGATAATACACTGCTGACACATACAGGCACCTCTTACAGGTAAACGCAAAGCCTCTCACTTCATGGCCCCTCTGAAGAACTGGAGAGGTCTGTCCTTCTGCGCAGGGCATGAGTGTCTGGCCATGAAACAATGCACCTGGCTGCTGCTTATCACAGACGGTGGCTTACCACTGTCACTGGGAGCAAACGAAGAAAACTCCTTGCTCTCAACATCAACTTGGAAAAATTGAAGGGGCTAGAGGAGAAGGGGGAAGAGCAATTCATTCCCTTCCTCTGGTGGAGGGAATGCTCATTCGTTACATCAGGCTACTCAAGTCAAGCCCTTAAAGACAGAATCACAGAACAGTTTGGGTTGGAAGAGACCTTTAAAGATCACCTAGTCCAACACCCCTGCCATGGGCAGGGACATCTTTCATTAGATCAGGTTGCTCAAAGCTCCATCCAACCTGACTTTGAACCCTTCCAATGATGGGGCATCTACAACTTCTCTGGACAACCTGTTCCACTCATGTAGTTCATATAGGTGTATATATAGACATGGCCTCCAGACCCTAGGCTTGATGATGTTGAGGCTACAACCATCCTCACAAACTATCTCATCCTCATCTCTCCTCTCTGGAGTTGCTTACCCAGCTGCAGCAAGTTGCTCACACTGGACAACACTTCTCCCACAGCTCCCTGCCTGCCCCGGCCTAATGCCAATGCCAGTGTTGGATGAGCCCCGCACTGATCCAGCTCAGCTCACCGCCCGGCAAAGAAATCACTGCTTCCCTGCAGCAGCGGCTGGATGCGCCCAGCTGCACGCAGCACTGTACCCTGCTCTTCCTGCTGACTGATCAGGGCATGGAAACAGCACGCGTAGCCCAGACACCTCCCTTTCAGCTAGTTGAAACTGGAGGGGATGAATGCTCCTGGTGGGAATAGACCTGCGGTGGTGTGAACCAGCCTGGTAGGAGCTGAGCAGGCAGTGGTGTTGGCAAAGCCCATATCACAGCTTCACCTACAAGCCCTTCCAGAGCGTGAGGATGCTCCTTCTTGGGCCATGGAGAGAGGTCCTCTGGAGCTGCCCGTTTCTGGTCCTGCTGGCTGTAAAGGGAACTTGTACAATTAGGTTACCTGAGATACATAACTTTGAGACTGCTGAGTGAGCTGAAATGCTTCTGTCCCTTGGACTCCTCATCTAAAGGTCTGCAAGGACCTCCACAAGGTTTCAAAGAGACTCCTCCAGCAATGGATCTAGGCCTTTCTTCAAAAGCTTCCTTGAAGTAGATGCTTATCAGCTTCCTCCACCCTACCGCCTCTGATGGCTGCCTATCTGTGAAGAAGGCTTTGAGTTGCTGACCCAGGGCACTTGTATCTTCACGCACAGACTGGGTTAGTCAGACCTGCAAAAGGTTCTTTGAACCTGCAGGGGCAAATGGCTTGTCTTAGAACTTCTAAGTTGTAATATATAATATATATGGCATATATGTATATAATCAATGGATTACTAATGCAATTTCTATTTATGAATAGATATTGTTGCAGAACCAGCAAAACCAAAAGAACTGGATTCACTAAAGCTACAGTCCACTAAAATCTAAGGATGAAACTAGGCATTTTTTCCTTTCTGAAGTTAAGGAATAAAGTTTGTGAGTGAGTTAGTGACACCGATTCTAGTAAAATACTTGTGGACTTCCTCAGAGTACTGGGTTTTTTTGTCTTATTGCAGCAAGTTTGTGTTCATTCTTTAAAACAGACTTGCAACCTGTCTGACACACTATAAGGCAAATGAAGCCAAATTAAGTTATTGCTGCAAGACCAGAAAGCCGTATAAGAAGACATTGCTTCAAATTCTGCTGCCACTTACACTCAGTAAGTTTAAACTCAAGAGTTTAAAAAAAAAAGGGCAAAAACATGAAGTTTAATTTCAATGCATGATAACTGCATTAAAAACCATTTTGCCAAAACTAACAAGAATTTTTACTAATGTCTTTCTCCCACCAAAGATGATTTATCCTTTTTTTGGTACACCCTACTGGGAATGCTTTCTAAACAGAGTCCCCACTTGATCATGTAAGAACTACTCACAGCTGCTCTTGCTGCATCTCCAGAAGGGGTGAAGGTGACACTGACCTTCCCTGGGTGGTTTCGTTTTCAGGCTGCCCAGATGAGGCACCCTCACACGGTCAGAGGGTCTCAAGGTGGGAGTGCATAAGCAGTCTCCTCACTTGAACTGAGAACAACTGAGACAAACGGGCCTTTCAAGTGAGTCTTTTCTACATTTCCAGGATTTGCTGCTCAGGTTGTGCCGGATGACCATGGGACAAACTTCCCCAGGGGAGAAGAAACCCCTTTTGCAGAGGTTGGACTCGGTCTGAACAGAGTAAGGGAAGGTGCACAGCTGGGAACGTCTGTGCAGGCATGTGGATGCAGCCAGGAAAGTCTCTGCGTGCCCAGCAGTGTGCACGGGGACTGTGAGATGAGTTGGTTGTGGACCTTCCTTTGATGCTCTGACTAACTTGCTCCCTGCCACCTCTCCTCCAGTCAAAAGGTTACAGAAGAGAGACTGGGACCAGATGAACACGAGCTAAGGGACCAGATGAAGACAAGCAAGGGGAGGTCCGCATGAAACCAACCCTTGTCCGAATGCACGGTGTGGGTCGTGGGGTGGCCTGCCCCGAGCTCGGGCACCTGGCTGGCCCCGGCAGTGCGCCCAGCCTCCCTGTTACGCTTGGGCAGATGCAGCTATGGGGTGGAGTAGGTCAGTGCGACACCCTCACGCCGCAGCCAGCGCGGCCCTGGGGCATCAGCCTGGCCACGGCAGGCTGAGTCAAGGAGGGTGGGACAAGCCACACCTCGTGCCCCCTGCACCAAAGCGGTGACGTTAATGAGCAAGCGTAGCAATGTGGCACTGAGCAAAACGAGTTATGGCTCTGATCCCACCATCTGACCCCGACGGGTGGACTCCCACACGGTGATCTCATTCTGCCGGCTTACTCACGGCTTCACAAGTAGCAGAGAAAGGTCACGCTCAGTTAAAACTGAAATGTGTTTTCTTACAGTTTTCCCCCTTGGGCCAGATGCTGTAGCCCTGACTTGGGCAAAGGTCCAGCTGGAAATAATGAATGTAATTACCTTGTAAGCACCTTAGTGGAAAATATTGGTATAGTTAATTATACAGGGATGCAATGCTAACTCATTTCCCAGTGTTTAAAATACAAATATTAATTCTTTCTCCTTTGGGGTTTTGACAAGATTGGTTATTGCTGCAGTCTAACAGAATTTATAAGTTTTGCAGCTATTGCAATCAGTTTAAGGAAAAAGTTTCCAATGCTGATTTTAACATCACTGGCCGATATTGCGCAGAACAACGCAACGCTGCACAGAACCAGGCGTTTGAGTTCCTCCGCAAGAACAGCGTCGTTGGCTGTGGCCTTTCAACATACAAAACTTAGATTATCATTTTTCAAAGGATATTTTAGGACCAAAAAGTGATTTTAGGATTCTCAAACTGAAGAGAAGAAGCTTAGCCTTTGAATATCAGGAGAATTGAAATCATTGGAGATGGATCCCCAAAGCCTGGGACTTAGGTACTTTTTAATAAATCCTGGCTAAATTGTCTAAGTGAAAATGCCACTATCATTCATAAAGGATCATAGGAAACAGCACAATAAACTCACGGCATGGACTGAGCACGTGCTCTAGCACGTGAAGTCTTCAAAATGCAAACCCAAGTATTTCCACACTATTTCTGGTTGACCTTCCAGTTGTCAAACAAGGAACCACTATTTCTGTCAGTCTGTCGAAACAGCCCCATGGCCTTCAGCTGGCACTGGCAGAGCCCTCTCTGAATGAACGAACAAAACTCACTAAATGTGCTTCGCTTGCCTTGGTATTCGTTAACCTCTCTGAACAATCCAGGGCACCCCAGCAGATATTAATAGGCCAGAAAAACAAAAGGGTCAACAACTTTCTCACACCTCTGCAAAAGGAGTCAAGAGGATTTACAAAATTTAAAACTGTCCTGAGATTTCCCTTACAGGTAACTAAGGGAGTTTCTCAGGGGGGAAAAAAGTGGAAAAAAAAAAGGGAGACATCAGCACTTTGCCCAGACCCTATTTTTCAGCAAAAACCACATGGTGTGTTTTGCACCAGGCCACCTCTTCTGCAGGCAGCGCCCGCAGGGCCTCGTGCTGCTGCCCGCACCTGCCTGCGCAGCCGGGGTAGGGCAGGGAGCCTCGAAGCACGGAGACGGCGAGGGGAGAGGCAGGCGTGACGCCCTGCTGGGGATCCTGACATGGAGAGGCCTAGACTTTTTACATTGCTTCGGGAATTAATGAGGCCAACAAGGAGGAAACCTAGCTAGGCAGCTTAAGAGACTTCCGCAGCACCGGCGCAGCCTCCTGCTCCGGGTTCAACGGCAAGCCAAGCCTGCCCACCTGCCCTGCTGCCGCGAACAGGGGCATTCACTCCGAGCAAAAGGGAGGTCGCTAACAAAATCCGCTTTAGTCACCACCTCGAATTTTGAGTATACTTCCACATACCATTTGTACAGAGAAAAAAAAATTAAGGAAGCAGCTGCCCCAAAAGAAAATATAGCCACCATTCCTCTGAAAGCTGCCAGGCAGGTAATTCAGCCAGCGCAGAAAATACAAGCAGGATGGCATGCAGGCGGTGGGCAAACTCTGGCCGCGTTCAACACCACGCAGGTATATTGTTGCAAGCTGAGGACAGTCCCCATAAATCACAACGCCGCTCTCACAAGTGTCAGCATAGAATCTTTTAATACTTGACATAAAAAACTGCATACACAGTTCATAATTTTATGTAAACATCATATACATCTCAGGTTTTGCCATGACAGTTTATTAAAAACAAAAACAGAAACAGTCTCAGTACCACTGTTGAGGGAAGAGGGAGAAAAGTAAACAAACATAAGTGGATACATTTGTTCTCTGAACCAGAGAAACACAAGATTATTTTCACCTGGGTTGGCTACCCTGTGAAAACAAAGTTTTAAATAAATCTAGATTCTTCAAATTGCCCTTTAGTATTAAGGTCTGATGTAGTCACTGCATAAGGAACAGTGCTTTCACCCATTTTTTCCAAGGCAAAAAGATACAGTGGTTTTATTTCGTCTTGTGTTGAAATCACAAT